>NC_030421.2:11782800-11795300 GCF_001660625.3 Ictalurus punctatus
CAGCTGCTCCGACTTACGCCACTGGCCGGAGCAGTGGATGTAAGTACAGATAGCCCTTACTGGACACAGCAGGTGCATTCTCTCTTGTTCTGGTGTAAGGAATGAAGGAGGGCAGAAAGCCTGCAACACCACAGGGTGGGCAGCCGATGTAGGCACCTTTGGAATATGATCCGGCATATGATACAGGAAGGCCTTGTCTAATCCACGGGCAAAGTCAAGGCAGGAAGGGACAACAGAGAGAGCGTGTAGATCTCCTACTCGCTTGAGAGATGTCAGGGCCAGCAGAAGAGCTACCTTTAGAGTCAGAAGCTTCTCAGAGGCTGAGTCTAAGGGCTCAAATGGGGCCCCTGACAGACCTTCCAGGACCACAGAAAGGTCCCAGGAAGGTATGTGCGGCCTGCCGATGGGCCTCAGCTGCCTGACACCACACATAAACCGCGAAGTTAGAGGATGTTGCCCCACAGAATCTCCATCAACAGGGGCGTGGCTGGCCGAAATGGCGGCCACGTAAACCCTGATTGTAGAAGAAGCCCAGCCAGCTGAGAAACATTCTTGTAAGAACTCCAGGACTGGTATTGCACAGTTCAATGGGTCTAGCTGGCATTCCTCACACCACAAGACAAAAAGCCACCACTTGAGTGCATACAATTTCTTGTGGATGGTGCGCTAGGGTTCAATATGGTCTCTACAACCTCAGTTGTGAGACCAGAATCTATGAGCTGGTGCCTCTCAGGGGCAAGACCCACAGTTTCCATAGTTCAGGCCGAGGGTGATAAATCAGCCCTCAGGCTTGAGACAGTAGATCCACTCTAAGGGCTCAAATGGGGCACCTGACAGACCTTCCAGGACCATAGAAAGGTCCCAGGAAGTTATGCACAGCATGCAGATGGGCCTCAGCCGCCTGACACCATGCATAAACCTCGAAGTTAGAGGATGTTGCCCCACAGAAGGTCCATTAACAGGGGTGTGGCTGGCTGAAATGGTGGCCACTTAAACCCTGATTGTAGAAGGAGCCCACCCCACTGAGAAACGTTCTTGTAAAAAAATCCAGGACTGTAGCTATTGCACAGTTCACTGGGTCTACAGTGGATCCCTGTGGATGAGAAGCTCCCAAGGAGTGCCATCTAGCAGGGATATTATCTCTGAGAACCATATTCGAGCTGGCCAAAAAGGTGCTACTAGCAGCAGACTGTCTTGGCGAATTCTCGCTAGAACTTTTGGGAGCAGAGTGATCAGTGGAAAAGCATACAGATGTGAACTTGGCCACATGTGCACCATGGTGTCCAGCCCTAATTGTGCGTGAGGAGTGAGGGTGAACCACAGTGGGCAGTGTGTTGTCTCCTCGGATGCGAACACATCCACTCTCGCTTGGCCTACCCTCTGCCAAATGGACTCCACCCCATGTTCCAGTTGCCCAGAATGTTCACTGCACTCACTGACAAAACTTTCCCTCTGCCCACAGAAGAATTAGTTGTGCCTGCCTGAATAGGGGGAATGGACATAATTCTCCCTGGTAGTAAATATATGAGACCACCACTGTGTTGTCTGTAAACACATGGTGAACTCTCAATTGTGGAAGAACGAATTTCAGTGCTAGAAATATGGCCCACATTTCTAGGCAATTTACAGTATCTCACAAAAGTGAGTACACCCCTCACATTTTTGTAAATATTTGATTATATATTTTCATGTGACAACACTGAAGAAATGACACTTTGTTTCAATGTAAAGTAGTCAGTGTACAGCTTGTATAACAGTGTAAATTTGCTGTCCCTTCAAAATAACTCAACAGACAGCCATTAATGTCTAAACTGCTGGCAAGAAAAGTGAGTACACCCCTAAGTGAAAATGTCCAAATTGGGCCCAATTAGCCATTTTCCATCCCCGGTGTCTTGTGACTTGTTAGTGTTATAAGATCTCAGGTGTGAATGGGGAGCAGGTGTGTTAAATTTGGTGTCATCGCTCTCACACTCTCTCATACTAGTCACTGGAAGTTCAGCATGGCACCTCATGGCAAAGAGCTCTCTGAGGATCTGAAAAAAAGAATTGTTGCTCCACATAAAGATGGCCTAGGCTATAAGAAGATTGCCAAGACCCTGACACTGAGCTGCAGCACGGTGGCCAAGACCATACAGCGGTTTAACAGGACAGGTTCTATTCAGAACAGGCCTCGCCATGGTCGACCAAAGAAGTTGAGTGCACTTGTTCAGCATCATATCCAGAGGTTGTCTTTGGGAAATAGACGTATGAGTGCTGCAGAGGTTGAAGGGGTGGGGGGTCAGCCTGTCAGTGCTCAGACCATACGCATCACACACTGCATCAAATTGGTCTGTATGGCTTGTCGACAGTCAAGCATGGTGGTGGGAGTGTCATGGTCTGGGAATGCATGAGTGCTGCTGGCACTGGGGAGCTACAGTTCATTGAGGGAAACATGAATGCCAACATGTACTGTGACATACTGAAGCAGAGCATGATCCCAGCATGTATTCCAGCATGATAACGAACCCAAACACACCTCCAAGATGACCACTGCCTTGCTAAAGAAGCTGAGGGTGAAGGTGATGGACTGGCCAAGCATGTCTCCAGATCTAAACCCTATTGAGCATCTGTGGGGCATCCTCAAACAGAAGGTGGAGGAGCACAAGGTCTCTAACATCCACCAGATCCATGATGTCATCATGGAGGAGTGGAAGAGGACTCAATGGCAACCTGTGAAGCTCTGATGAACTTCATGCTAAAGTAAGGCAGTGCTGGAAAATAATGATGGCCACAAAAAATATTGACACTTTGGGCCTAATTTGGTCATTTTCACTTTGGGGTGTACTCACTTTTGTTGCCAGCGGTTTTGACATTAATGGCTGTGTGTTGAGTTATTTTGAGGTGACAGCAAATTTACACTGTCATACAAGCTGTACACTCACTACTTTACATTGTAGCAAAGTGTCATTTCTTCAGTGTTGTCACATGAAGAGATATAATAAAATATTTACAAAAATGTGAGGGGTGTACTCACTTTTGTGAGATACTGTATATGCCGCTCCAGATGAAGGCCGCTCCACAGATCGTGAGCTGGACAGCTGTCTAAGCCTGCGTTCCAGCCCGTGAGGGAGGTGTCCGTCATAACAGTCTTGCACTAAGGAGACACTCCTAGAGTGTGAGCCAAGGATAGAAACCGGGGAGACTTACATTCTAAAAAGCACGTAGGCATCATCGCATCACACTGATTACTCTCAGAGGTTTCGTCAACTTCTCAGCCACCACTGAATGGTCTCCTGTGCAATAGGCCCAATGGTATGACGTTGGCTGCCCATAAGCTCCAATAGTCTCCCATAGAGTCTAGAGGGGATGCCAAGATCCAGCTTTATCTTGCTCAATGTTGACAGGATTGACCTTATGCATGTTGGGGATAGAAACGCCCTCATCATAGTAGAATCCTTATAACCCCTAGAAAAGTTGTCCACTGCACTGGGGAAAGCATACCTGTCTGAGGTTCAACCTGAGCCCCAAGCTCTTCATGTGGGCGAGAACAACATCTCAATGTTGAACCGCCAGTTCCCTGGATCGTGCTAGAATTAACCAGTCATCCAAGTAGTTAAGTACACAGATGGCCTGGAGTCACAATTGAGCCAGAATGACATCCATGCACTTTGTGAAGGTGTGAGGGGATAAAGCACCTTTTAGATCTATCGTCACAAACCAGTCCTCAAACTGAATCTGTGAAATGATAAGTTTGGGCGTCAGCATCTTGAACCTGTATGTCTGAAGAGTACAGAAATACCAGCTGCAAAAACCTCCCTCCCTCAGGGAATGGGGTACATGTTCTATGGCCTCTTTGTCCAAGAGGGATCTTACTTCCTTTCAACAGGGAAGGAACTGGCCGAATGCCACCATATGTCGAGTTCACTCAGCAGGTCTGCTTGGTAGGCCTGCAGCACTGTCATTGTCTGCAGTGACCCACAAGCAAGACTACTACCGCATAGGCCTTGCCCACCAATGCCACGGTGGCCTTACATGGCGGCTTGGATGGCAAAGCCAGCTCCCCTATTTACCTGCCGTCAATGGAGAGAGGTAGCTTGCAAGCACCTCCTTCACCTTCAGCAGAGCTAAATAGCCATGCCGTTCATTCCCACAGTGGCCGAATAATCCAACATCGTGGGGTTATAAATACGGCTTATACATGGTTGTCCCCCAGAAGCCTGTTTTTTTTGTCATGCACTTCTGTAAGAAAGGGGAGTTTCTGCAGTGAGAGGGATTTACTTTCACTGGGAGAAAAAGGCTCATCCAGCCTTAGCAATCACTTCAAGCAGCTCTTTATATGCTGCTCTGTTTTTAGCACATCCTTCTGGCTCCTCGGAGTCAGAGAGGAATTATTGCTATTATTTTTGTGTGTGTGTTTTTCCCTTTTGGCTTTTCATAGTGGAAGGAGGAGTTGCGACACGTGCTCCAAAATCCAGCGGAGAGCCGAACCCGGAAGACAGAAAAAGAGATAGAGCAGCGCTCGTCTCCGGCTCCTCTTCCGGATCCATAAGAGATCCCCCGGACCTGAGACGGCTAGCTGTCTCGGCAGCGGCCAGCCCAGATCCGCAAGGCCTTGAAACCCAACTCGCTTCGGCTTCCAAGAAGAGAACGAGTCGCAAGCCGAGCTGCTAAATGTAGGCATTACCATGTGCGGCCTCTCGAGACTGCCATCACATGCTACATCCCTAGAGACTTCACCCAGAAAGTGTGCACTATTCCCCGTGATGAAACGGGAGCAAGCCGTAACACACTTCCTGAATTCTCTCACTCATTTTTCTCTCTCACTCATTCCTTTTTTTCCCTTCTCTTTTTTTTTTTTAAAGGAATAGAAAAGTTCTGAGATTTTGAGAAAAGAATAATAAAGATAATAAAGGCTGATGGTGTGGTTCACAGGTGCCAAATTTATATCACACAATGCACTTAATTGCCATGTCACCCGATCATGGCAGGCCCATAAATAGGCATGATTTTACACAAGTTTCAGATGCCGGTCACGTGCGAGAGGCGCTCCCATAGTGCTATGCTAAACGCAATGTTGAAGTTCCCTTTGAAAGGGAACAACCAATGACAGTACAGGGGCAGACACTGAACATAAATAATAACAAAAGTACGTGTCCAAGCTAAACAAAGTTAAATACACTGAAGACCCAAAAGCATGCGTTCGCTAAGAGCACGCACAACAAGCTCGCGCTCCGGGTTTCCGAGCACACTGCAATACTGCAGCTCCAGCTCGAGGGAAAGTCGTGACAGAACTCCCCCCGAAGGGCACTCCTCCCAGAGCACCAGAAGACACTCCTCTGCACTGGAGGTCCTTGACCCCTTGGGCAAAATGTCTTCATGGAGGACGACACTCCGCTTTCCTGCTCCGCGGCATCCTCAGCGGAGCAGGAAAGCGGAGTGTCGTCCTCCATCGACTCTGCAGGCTGAACATGGTTGGCTGTGTCAACATACTTGGGCATGAGCAGAACTTGGTTATTTGTGTCAGCAGACTCGGGTGTGAGCAGAACTTGGTTGTGTGTGTCAGCAGACTCAGGCGAGAGCAGAACTTGGTTGTCCATGTCAGCAGACTCGGGTGTGATCAGAACTTGGTTGGTCGTGACATCGGTTTCAGGCATGAGGAGATCTTGGCTGGTTGTGTCAACAGACTCTGTCTTGAGCATAACCTGGTTGGTCGTGACGTCGGCTTCAGGCATGAGAAGAACCTGGTTGATCGTGACGTCAGCTTCAGGCATGAGCATAACTTGGTTGGTCGTGACATCAGTTTCAGGCAAAAGGAGATCTTGATTGGTTGTGTCACCAGACTCAGGCATGATCAGAACTTGTTGTTCGTGACAATGGCTTCAGGCATGAGGACTTGGTTGGTTGCGTCAACAGACTCTGGCGGGAGCATAACTTGGTTGGTCGGGATGTCGGTTTCAGGCGTGAGTTATACTTTTTTGGTTGTGTCAACAGACTCTTTGGTGAACATAACCTGGCTTGGCTTGGGAGGTCATCTCTTCGACCTCGGACATGAACTTGGCTTGAGAGGTTGTCACTTCGACTTCAAACAGGAACTAAGCTTGGGAGGGTGTCTCTTCGACCGTCGACAGGAACTTGGCTTGAGAAGTCGTCTTTTCGACATGGAACAGGAACTTGGCTTGAGAGGTCGTCCCTTTGACCTCAGACAGGAACTTGACTTGAGAGGTCATCTCTTTGACCTCGGACATGAACTTGACTTGAGAGGTCATCTCTTCGACCTCGTACATGAACTTGGCTTGGGAGGCCGCTTCTTCGACCTCGGACAGGAACTGGGCTTGAGAGGTCACCTCTTTGACCTTGGACAGGAACTTGGCTTGAGAGGTCACCTGTTTGACCTCGGACAGGAACTTGGCTTGAGTGGTCACCTCTTCGACCTCGTAAATGAACTTGGCATGGGAGGTTGTCTCTTGGACCTCGGACATGAACTTGGCTTGAGAGGTCATCTCTTCAACCTCGTACATGAACTTGGCTTGGGAGGCCGCTTCTTCAACCTCGGACAGGAACTGGGCTTGAGAGGTCGCCTCTTCGACCTCGGACAGGAACTTGGCTTGAGAGGTCATCTCTTCGACCTCGTACATGAACTTGGCTTGGGAGGCCTTCTCTTTGACCTTGGACAGAAACTTGACTTTAGAGGCCCTTTATTGGACTTTGGACAGGGACTTTGCCTGAGAGGTCATCTCTTCGATCTCGGACAGGTACTTGGCTTGAGAGGTCGTCTCTTCGACTTCGGACAGGAACTTGGCTGCAGAGGTCAACTCTTTGACCTCGGACAGGAACACAGGAACATGGCTTGGGAGGTCGTCTCTTTGACCTCGGACATGAACTTGGCTTGAGAGGTCGTCTCTTCGACACATCAACTTGGCTTGACAGGTCTTCTCTTCAACCTCGGACAGGATCTTGGCTTCAGGGGTCGTCTCTTCGAACTTGGACAGGAACTTGACTTTATGCTGGAGCTCTGGAGATGAGACACCTTTGTGGGTCTCATTCTGGAAGTCTGGGGATGACACCGCCTTGTGGGTCTCCTGCTGGAGCTCTGGGGATGAGACCACCTCATGGGTCTCATGTTGAAGCTCTGCAGGTGAGACCACCTCATGGGTCTCAGGTTGGAGCTCTGGGGATGAGACCACCCCATGGGTGTCCTGCTGGAGCTCCGGGGAGGAGGTCGGCACCTTGACCTCCAACTGGAGCTCTGGATCTGTGACTACAGGTTGATGCTCGTGGGATCGTGGGCCTCAGGTTGAAGCTCTGGAGAGGAGGTCGCCATATTGACCTCCGACCGGGGATCTTCAGAGGAGGTTGCCACGTTGACCTCCAACTGAAGCTCAGCAGGTGAGTCCACCTCATGGGTCTCAGGTTGGAGCTCTGGGGATGAGGTCACCACGTTGACGTCTGTCTGGAGATCAGCAGAGGAGACCACATAGTGGGACTTAGGCAGGAGCTTGGGGGAGGAGATCACCCAGTTTGCCCACAGATAATAGTGTGGTGAACGGCATGGTAGGTGTTTCTGTGAGGCAGGCCTCCTCCAACAGATCCTCCAGGATGGCCCTGGATTCTGGACTGTTGAACACAATCACGTATAGTCCCACAAACTGAGTTACATTCTCCAGTCCAATGGATTGCATGGCTACTAGGCGCTGTGCCCACTGGCGGGCTGAGCCAAAAAAATGGGACAACATGAACCTTAGCCATTGCTTCTCGCCGGGCTCAGGGTCTGCTAGGCTTGAAAAATAGATCAACCAGCAGTCAACCAGAAAATATTCAGGGTAGCCAAAAATCCCATCATACCGATCTGGGAGATCTACAAAAGATTGAATCCAAAGCTGGGATGGTTTGCTTGGTTTCCTTAGCATGACGTCTCCTCCATCATCCTGCTGCATCCATGGTGAGGCATAGTATTCTGTCACGTATTCTATGTAATGGAAGTTAGGACAGATGCAAGTGCAATTAAAGACTTCTATTTGAGAGAGACAGGCAGACAAATCCAAATCATGAGACAAGAGCGTGGTCAAAAACAGGTAATGGGTTAGGCAATCTACAAACAGGCATAAACTGGGCAAGGCTAGAATCAACAACGAGAAATGAGAAACAAGGTCAATAAACATAAATCAAAAAGTAAGGAGAACACACTCAATACTATGCAAAGTACAAATAGACACGAGGGGTTTAAATGACAAACATAATCAGGGGTGAAACACAAGACAGCTAAAAACAATGATGCCACACACGGGAAACAACCGATGACAGTACGGGGCAGAGACAGGACATAAACCATAACAAAAGTATGTGTCCAACATAAACAAAGTCAGTGTCACTGAAGACCCAAAAGCATGCGTTCGCTATCAGCTCGCGCATCGGGCTAGTGCTTCGAGCCCGGTGCGGTTTCCGATCACGCTGCAATACTGCAGCACTATCTCTAGGGGAAATCATGACACAGACTCAATAGAGAACCCATCCTCATCTGGGTGACACCATTATAATTAATAATTATAAATTATTATTTATAATGGTGTCATAAATAGCAAATATAAATTAATAAATCCCTTCTACAAATGTGCTAATCCTATATTGTCAAATAGTGCAATTGTGTAACCGTAAAATGAATGACAGTTTTTACATAAATTCTGTTTTGTTGAACTTATCCACTGTTCACTGCTGGAGACTTGAGTGAAAAACTGTTTGTGGCAATTGCAGTCCTAATGCTAACATAGCAATTGTAGTCCTAGCCATCATATCATAACTGTTCAAATGAATTGAGGTCCAAAGCCATCTTTATGGTTTTTAAACAATTAACTTAATTTATCTTTATGCTGCATCATGTGTGGCAATCTTCAGTAGCAGCATGTGACATCCAATTGATGAGAACTCCAACCAGAAGTAGGGCATCAGGATGGATCAAGCAGGTCCGGAGAGCAGAAGGGGTCAGGATCACTGGTATCTCAGGATTATCATGTGTACCTCGATAGAAAGAGAGAAGGAGCGAGAGAGAGAGAGAGAGAGAGAGAGAGAGAGAGAGATAGAGAGATATTAGGTATGCTTAATGTCACCGTAATGGTTAAGAACTGGGTCTTTTGAGTGCCCTCCAGAATTATTGGCACCTTTCAAGAACAATGAGCAAAAATGACTCTACAATAATCAGACATGCATTAAGCAATAGTTTGTGTTGAACATACAGGGACGTTATTGTTTTTACTGGCAGAGTAGTGCATCTCACAGCTCCAGGGTCCCTGGTTCAATCCTGAGCTCTGGTTACTCTTTCAGTGTGTTCCATAAGTATTCACACCCTTGAACTTTCCCACATTTTGTAATGTTACAACCAGGAATTGACATGGACTTTATTTGGATATGTATGATTTGATTTACTCATATGTCGAACAATTGAAGGTGCAACATATTTTTGATTGTAACACAAAGATTAAACAAAAAAAAGCAAACATTTGTTAGTTGCACCTCCTGGGTCAACACTTGGTAGAACCAACTTTGGGTGCAATTCTAGCTGCATATTTTTCTGGTATACATATTGATCAGCTTAGCACATATGGATCTTGATATATTTGCCCATTCTTCTTTACAAAATTGCTCAAGTTCTGTCAGATTGGATTTAGATAGGTTGCTTTGACTGGGTCATTCTAACATATTTAGGTTCTTGGTTTTGAACCATTCAGTGTAGCTCACCTGTTAGAAGGTGAACCTTCACCCTAGTCTCAAGTCTCTTGCAGACTGGAACAGTTTTTCTTATAGGATTGCCCTGTATGCTGCTGATGCCAATTGATGCTAATCCCAAACAGTTTCCTAGTCCCTGCTGATGAAAAGTTTCTACAAAAATTATGCTACCACATCCATGCTTCACTTTAGGAGTGGTGCTCTTAGTGTGATGGGCAATGCTGGATTTCACATTAATATAATGTGAACAGTCAATGATGAGTGAGAAAAGAACATTTGTCTACTTTGATTTTAGGAAGTAATAGCAAAACCTGACTGTTATCCTTTATATTTGAGAATGTTGAAAATTGTTCTACTATATTAAATGCCATATGCCAATAAAAAAATACAGCGTCAACCAATAAATTGTCACCAGAATTGATGACCATCTCACACATATTTCAATATGAACATGCCTTATGTGTTTCAGGGCAAACTTTATATTTAAGTAGATTCTGAATTACACAGTGTTTCATTCAAATGGACTGCAAATAAAACCATGAAAGTGTAATTGGTGTTATCCGTTGCTGTTTATTTGGTCATTAAAATGACAAAACTTCACATAAGCAAGGGTATATTTCACTTATATTTTTCCATTCCCCATTCTTAAGTTGTCTTAAGCCTCATCATTGTTGCAGTATGATTATCTTCAATTTCTAGAACCCCTGTAGTTCAAGGGGAGGGATACAATATGGTTAAAGGCTCCTTGTTCAGGCCCAGTAAAGAAAAAATGTCTACAAAAATGTAAGCAGTACTGACAAGCACTGGTGACAATGTAATATTTCCACAGCCCTTTCCTCCTCTCATGCCGATTAATAATCCCCTCTGTTGGTTGATGGGAAAAATCTATTTCTGACCCAGGAAATGAGCCAGAGTAAAGCAATTAATAGGACACTGTGTGGGTGGTGCAAGTTGACAAATCCAGTCTGGGAAGCTGCACAGATGTGCGAGCAGGGGCTCTAGTGTGGTCACATTCAGACATGCTCTTTAGAATAGAAATGACAGGTGTGTGAGGCTTGTTAAGGACCTTCTTTAATGTAGTGGACAAATCAAGGGAGTTAAAGTACCATGACATTAGGTCATTACTAATCAACTTGAAGTGTTGTTTTCAGTAATTCCAATCTTTTATAAGTAATTCCGGTTTTTATTTAATATCTGTTGATATTTGACAGAAGCCATGATGCCATGTATCCTATGTATGGATATGTACAGGTTCTCTGGCAGAAAATCAGCTCCAAAACATTAAAGAGCCACCAACATATTTAACCGTGGGCATGAGGTACTTTTCCATATGGCTACCGCTCTGTGTGCGCCAAAACCACCTCTGGTGTTTATTGACAAAAAGCTCTATTTTGGTCTCATCTGACCATAGAACCCGATCCCATTTGAAGTTCCAGTAGAGTCTGGCAAACAGAAGATGCTTGAGATGGTTTTGGATGGGAGTAGATGCTTTTTTTTATTGAAATGCTTCCAAACAACTTGTGGCAATGTAGCTAACTTTGGATTGTAGTTTTGGAGACTTTCTGACCTCAAGACGCAACTAACGTCTGCAATTCTCCAGCTGTGTTCCTTGGAGATTTTTTGGCCACTTGAACCATCCTCTTCATAGTGCGTTGAGGCAATATAGACACACATCCTCTTCCAGGTTGATTCCTAACATTTCCAGTTGACTGGAACTTCTTAATTATTGCCCTGATGGTGGACATGGACATTTTCAATGTTTTTGCTATATTCTTATAGGCGCTTCCCATTTTGTGAAGCTCAACAATCTTTTGCCACACATCACAGATATATTCCTTGGTCTTACCCATTGTGATGAATGACTAAGGGAATTTAACCCTATGTGTTGCCCTTATATTTATATCCCTGTGAAACAGGAAGTCATGGTTGAACAATTTCCTGTTCCTAGTCACCCAGGTGATTTACTAAAAAAAAATGTAAATATCAATGGGAATTGAATTCATAGGGGTACCAATAATTGTGGCACACATATAACAAAAGATTTTTGTTATAAACCTCTTGTATTTGCAATTGTTTGATATTCATGAGAGCAGAGTATTTTTGTGAATTTTTAAACAAAATATCATAAGGTTAAACAATAGGCAACAAAAGACTTTTTCACAGCCTTCTTTGCTCATATTTACCAAGGGAGCCAATATTAGTGGAGGTCACTGTAAATAGTACTGTGAAAAGTCTTTGAACAAAGATTCCTTAAAAAACATTTTTAAACTATAGAGCAGTAAATTAAATAAAATAGTAAAATAAAATAAACAAAGTCAATATTTAGTGTGAAACCCCTTTGCTATTTAAAAAAAAAGGGAAAAAATAGTCTCTGGTACAGCTTGTGCTGTTTTATAAAGAAATGAGCTGGTAAGTTTTACTTAGCATACTGGAGAATCTGCCACAGTTCTTCTGGAGACTCTGACTCTTGCACTTGTTTGTTTGTTTGTTTGTTTTTTGCAGCAAAACCTGACAATCTTCTTTATGTTTTTGGTCTAAATGTGGTCTGTTACATAATGTGTTGCTTCCATTACTGACATACAAAGATTTTGCTGTAACATTTAATTTAAAATTTAAGTCTACACCCACATGATAAAAAATTATTTTTGTGATATAAAAAAATTAAACCACGATAAATTATGTCAGATATTTTACCACCTTTAGCAATCACCAAAATTCAAGTGAACCCGTTTATAATGGGGCATGTGACTGTGCTCAGAATTAACTAATCACATTCAAACTTGTGTTCAAAAGTAATTAACACA
>NC_030421.2:12112800-12120300 GCF_001660625.3 Ictalurus punctatus
CAATTTGTAAGGATGATAGTGCTCATAAAGAGAAAGATTCAAGAAGCATTTCCAAAGATTCCTGATGCTCCTTTATTTAGAAATAAAAATCTTGCATATCTATGGGACTGTGGGATATAGGAATGCAAATTTGAGCACATCTGATGTGCTAGGGCTTATTATTCATGACAGATGAAGATAGAGATAGCTCGCTGCATGAAATATCTGTGCATCTGTTTGCTAGGGAGAAGCTGATTCATTAGGGGTGCATACACAAACACACACACACACACACACACACACACACACACACACACACACACACACTCTCATACACACACCTGTTCCCTGCAGCTGAGTTTCTGCCTCAGACATGAACATGCAGCAATTATGTGAAATAGATCAGCATGATCTTGCACAGGCCTTCATTACAAACATCCAAAGCTAATGCCTCGCCCCATTTGTGTTTATCTACAGCAATTTCTGCTAGTTATCCTCTTTCTGCACAGTCCACTATCGAGAAACGTTATCTTGTTATCATTTTCAGCTGAGAAATTTGTGTATAAATTTGGTATCTATCCTGACCATCCTGATTGTAATTCAAATAAACCATATGCTTCTAACATACACTGATGAGTCAAAACATTATGACAGGGTTATCGGGGGTCTGGAGCCTATCCCAGGGAACTCGGGGCACAAGGCGGGAGACACCCTGGACGGGGTGAGACTCATACTCAGTTTGAAAATAAAAATGGTGTCAATCCATATGATAAAAACTATGACACATCGTTCATAAGTTAATTCTAAAATACTGCAATCAATTGTAATCACTAAATGGTGGCTTAGTGGTTAGCACATTCACCTCACACCTCCAGGGTTGGGGGTTGGATTCCCACCGCTGCATGTTCTCCCCGTGCTGTGGGGGTTTCCTCCTGGTACTCCGGATTCCTCCCCCAGTCCAAAGACATGCATAGTAGGCCAATTGGCATGTCCAAAGAGTATGAATGGGTGTGTGATTGTGTCCTGCGATGGACTGGCACCCTGTCCAGGTTTACCCCACCTTGTGCCCCATGCTCAAGGCTCGGGATAGGCTCTAGGTTCCCCGTGACCCTGAAGCATAAGCTGTATAGAAAATGGATGGATGGACCACTGCTTCATTAATTGTTTTCCGTATACAACTGAGACAGGTAATTTAGCTTTTTTTTGTTTGACTTGTTTAATGGAACAAAACCAGGTCTTGAGAGTGTGTCCTGCTGTTGTCAGCCACACATCTGTGCTGCACGCATGTATGAGATGGAGATATCAGCTTTAGATGTTAGAGACCCAAACAATCTGCACAGCTTTGAAAGCAGTGAGAGCCACTATTATGATCTCCAACAATGATCTTTTCTCTTTTATCTACTGGATGGCAAAGGGGGTGCGTGGGGGGGGGGGGGGGGGGGTATGGGCAAATAGCAGTACCTTAGCCTTAAGTTACTTTCAGCACTTGTGCAGTCTTTTGTCTCTAATGCTATATTGTAGTTTGGAGAGGGCAGCCTTTCATCACAAGATTAAATCAGAGCTATCTGTGTTTGAAGAGGAGGGACAAGGAAGCACAGAAAGAACACTGTGTGTGTGTGTTTATCTGAATCAGAACACGTTGTACTGTGCTTTATTTTTCGGTTTTCCTCTGAATAACAGTGCACCCTGGGATCTGCTAGGTGGGTGGCAATGTACAAATTTGCAGCGTGAGTATGTGTGTGTGTGTGTGTGTGTGTGTGTATGTGAGCCCTACCTTGACTGAAGTCTCTGGCAGATAGTGTGGGTTTCGTAGCTTGGTGGTGATGTAGAAGCGGAAGTCCGGTGCGTACTCTATGGTGGAGTCTCCCAGGCGGATACACACACTCCCGCCCTGCTTAAACGTCTGCTTCAGCAGCAGAGGCTCCAGAATGGGGTCCAGCTCCTCACCCACATTTTCCAGCAGCACTGGAAGACAAGTCATTGTGTGTGGTAGTACAGGCTACCATGTACAGTACAACGTCACATTTTCAGAAAGTATGAAATTCATCATGGCACAGTCCTGTAGCCAGTATCTTTGATGTATTACAAATAAAACCACATAATTTAGACTATAAACAGTGTGTGTGTGTGTGTGTGTGTGTGTGTGTGTGTGTGTGTGTGTGTGTGTGTGTGTGTGTGTGAGACATTTGTTTCACTCAACTGCTTTTCCCCATCTCCTGTAACAATCTTGCTATATCATAAACAGTATATCAGGAAATACATAATAGTTCATTTTCAAAATGGCTGGATAAAATAGTGGGAAATGCAACAATAGTCAAAACTTAATGTACAGGGTGCCCCAGAAGTCTGCAAACATATGGGACGTTGGTTTGTCTGTTGATGTTCGTGTATGTCCACTTCTCAGTTGGTTTGCAACACTTCCGGTCTTTTTGGAGTTGTTAATAAGTTTGGCAAAAGTGTTGTGTGTGATGTTCCTGGCGAAGTCCATCTCAACCTTGTGACAGCTCCCCGTTCCATGATTTCAATACATTCTCCTTTTGTCAAAGGCATTCTTAAAGGCTATCTGAATATATATATATATATATATATATATATATATATATATATATATATATATATATATATATATATATATATATATATATATATATATATATAATATATGTGTGTGAATGTGTGAATGTGTATGTGATTGTGCCCTGCAATGGATTGGCTCCAGGTTTCCCCGTGACCCTGAAGTATGAAGACTTTTGGAAGACATTTTGCTAAAAAGTGTTAATTTCCCCTATGTGTAGAGACTTTGGGGACACCCTGTAGAATCTTTTTTAAAAATCAAGTAATGTAATGAAAAAAAAAATCTGATGTGGTATAAGTAAAAAATAACTTTAAAAAATAACAAACCGAACTTAAATTGTTAATCATATTTACGCTGATTTTCTTCATACTTGTGCACATATGTTGATCACCACTTGTTCCAGACACTGCTCATTTGCATGTAATAACACCCACAAAACTCCATAAAAGTTCAAGCACAGACATATGGTGCCATTTCTTTTGTCATAACTGAATGATTCGTTTTGTCTTCATTTATGGGTTTGTGTTTGGCTCGCTTTCTTTATTTATCATATTCTTTGATTAATGCCAATAATATAAATTGATTAGTTTTCACAAAAAGTACCTGATGTTTTTGAGTTACCATGCCCCCCCCCCTCTCATATGCCACGTTTGAGCTCACAGTGTGTAAAACCCCTATCTATTTCTGCTCAAACAACTGACAAAAACTATAACTCACAATAACACCTATTTACTCAAAGGCTATGCAGGGTTGCTGAGGTGGGAATTAAAGCAGTGCTTCTCATCATCAGTGCTAAAAACAGTGAATACTGAGGAAATCATTCAAATACAAACAGAGCCATCTGGCCTATTCTCCCCCCCCTCAGGGAAAGGGCTGACAGGCAGGGAAGACGATCACAAAGTCAGATTGGTTTTCGTGCCCACCTTTGAGCCGCCTTGAAGGATCAGACATGCAAAAATTATGCTGCTTCCAGGCAGTGTGCGTTTTGGAAATAAGTACAATTTTCATTGCCCAGAGGTAAGAATGTGAGTATTGCTCAGTTGTTTTAGCTTGTGTTTTGAGTTTTTCAGGTTTCCTGGTGAAGAGAGACCCCTAGGGAGAGGGAGCAGTATTACACATGTGGTGTAAATATTAGGTTATATAGCAGAATTGCTTGAATAGATCAGAGTGCACAAGCAGGAAGAAATCATTTGGAGTGGATAAGAAAGAACAGTAATGGGATAAAATGCACTTTGGTTGTATAAGAAAGCCCTACGTGGTACAAAGTTGGCAAAAAAAATACTCGAAAGAGAAGGTGTCCACAAAAGTTTGTGGCCACCTCACCAGCACACCCATATGTGTTCCTTTCCTAAACTGTTGCCACAAAGTTGGAAGCACACAATTATAATTTTCCTTCACTGGAACTAAGACGTACAAACCTGTTCCAGCATGACAATACCTCTGTGCACAAAGGCATGAATGCATAGTTTGCCAAGGCTGGTGTGGAAGATCTCGAGAGTCCTGACCTCAACCCCACTGAACACCTCTGGGATGAACTGGAACACTGACATGCCGGTACCCCAGACCTCCTCACCCAACATCAGTGTCTGACCTCACTAATGCTCTTGTAGCCGAATGAGCACAAATCCCCACAGCCACCCTCCAAAATCTAGTGGAAAACCTACTCTGAAGAGTGGAGAGTTATTTTAACAGCAAAGGGGGAATAAATCTGGAATAGGATTAAAAAGCATGTATGAATATGATGGTCAGGTGTCCATAAACATTTGAACAGACAGCGTATTTAACTATAAGCAGAAAATTAACAAAGGAAGATGTGTCATTTTTGCAAGTTCCTGTAGTGTAAGTGACTAAAACCCTCTGGAGTGTGCAGTTATTGCAGTTTGAGTGTGCAGAAAATAAACAACACTGGCAATTTACATGGATACAACCCTATATTAATACCCCATTGAAACAGAAGGTGGAGTGGACAATGAGTTGAATTGTTCATTGGGGTACTGATACTTTTGCCGCATGTTTTTGAAAGAAAATACTCTAATAACTCTACCACAAAGTACCATAGAGTGTGTCTCTTACTAGTCATATCATTACAATCCTATATGATGTTGAAAAACAAATATGAGGCAAAATACCTGGCGTGCCGAACTGAATGCAGTTCTCCAGCGTTCTCACAAAGTCGCCGTCGCTCAGCTTAATAACGTGCAGGCTGTTGGCCTTCTCCATATTCTTTACCCACTTGTTTGCTTGGCCCTGTGGGTCAATCATCAGAGGCCATCGCCTTGCGTTCCTGCAGTGGAGGGATGTTTGAGAAACAAGTAAGGAACATTTCAGGACCTTGTAAAGATCATTCTCAAGAACACTCACATGCAAGAAACTCCCTTCCTTTCTTCATAAATCCCACCTGAAGTATTATTTTGAAACATTATGAATAGTCAAGGTTAGGGTGAAGGGTATATTAACAGTAGTGTCTTTTTCATTTACATGGAACATGCGAGCAGCATTAGAGGATCTTGCAGGAAACATTTATAAGAAAATTATATCATGAAGGGTAGTCACATGTAAGTAATTAACTTCGTTCAACACACAAATAAAAATAACATTTGCCAACTTGTTAGGTTTTTGTATGACATTAATCTTAAAGAATTTAAGGAACATGCGTGGGACCAATAAGGAACACTTACATGTAAGGAATAATCAACATGGTCCTCAACATTTATGACTGCAAGTTAATAATGAGAATGTGAAACAAAATAGTTATGTTTCCAGGAAGGTGTGATGAAGATAGAGTACAGTATAATGATTCAGATTAGGACAAAGAACAGGAGAGCAGGTTTATATTTTGCAATTCAACCAAATCATTTTTCCTACACATTTATCATGAGACCAGCTTAGTCACCTTCAACAACATCAAGAACACGATTTCATTCTTCCAGTGTAAATATTTTCTATTTTGAGCACATATTGTCTCCAGGGTGTGCATTATTGCATTATTTCTCAAGAATAGCATTTCTACAATCTTTCCTCACCTCACAAACATAATTCACTTCTCAATATTACAAACTGCAAGAAATAGTTTTCCACATATTGTCACAAAGGCTCTTATATTGCTTCCTAAAAATACCATCAGCTATTGCCCTGTCAAATCTTGTGTAGTGAAGTAAAGATGGTAAGTACTGTCCCTCTATTTCAAAAAAAAGGATACGTTTGAACATACTCTCACTTAGTCAACAGTAGTTTAAACAGAAGCCATAGATTATCATTTATATCATAATTATTGGACGTTATAATGATCTTGGATCAATTCCACAAACTTAGCTTGTGGAAAAAAGTAATGTCAAAATCTCCTCAGTTAGAACTTTTAAAACCTTTTCAATGCCAATTCAACTTTAAACGTAATGTAACACCTAATTTGCTGCAATGATACATTATACCACAAACAACTCACATCTAATAAACATTGTACATTTAAGTGTATTCTACAGCAATAAATAAAATATGGGGGAAAAAAAAATACATCTACATCTTCTGAAAGTCACACCACCAAATAATTTTGGAATCTTTGGCAGACACAGTTTTTACCCAGCAAGACTATTTGCTATTGTCTAGCCAGTGTGTCTGTACATGCTAGCTGAACAGCATGTAGTTAATGCTAGCCTCAGTGTTGTATTATCCGTATTCCCCAGCAATTTGCCAACAATTACATTTGTGAATTTTTTTAAAAGTAAGACATCATATTTTTTTTTATCTATTCCCACATGAAAAATACTGTAGTATACTTTAGTATTTACTATGGCAAACTGTAGTATACTGTAGTATAATGTAGTATATTATAGTAATTACTATGCTTTGTTAATATATACAACAATGTACTGTAGTATTAACTATAATGAATTGATAAACTGTAGTATACTTTAGAATTTACTACAGTAAAATGTAGTAGATTGTAGTATAACGTATATTATTTACTACACTTTGTTAATGTATACTACAGCATACTGTAGTATTAACTATAGTGAATTTATAAACAGTGTTTTAAATATTAGAGTTACTATAGAATACTATGGGATACTACAGTGTGTTCTAATGTTCATTATAATATTTGGACTACAAAGGTTTACAACATTCACCTGTGGTGTGAAGGTTGTCACACATATTGTAGTACAGTATAGTACAGTTGTATAATATTTACTACAGTAATATAAAAAAATAATAATTTTATATTACTATAGAAGGGTTATCACAACAAATTACCACATATCACTGCAATTTACTATAGTATCTTTACTATAGTAAGGTTCAAAAACACTATAGTATTTACTACAGGAATTCTACTACATTTTCTACTGTAAATTTAATCTATAATGCTATTGTATTTTTTTCATTAGTTATATTTTAATTTTGTGGAATATCTAGTAAGTTTCTGTTATCACTATTGTTATAGCACCTAAACAAAGCTATTCCCTCATAGGCCTCTTTTTTTCTCCCTGTTAAAGAGTAAGAAAACGTAAAGTTCCATCTGTAGGCTACCTCTGACTATTACAATGCATGACAATGGAGACTCAAACAAATCTGAAATAAACATCCCCTGTTTGTTCATGCTTCCCTCTCTGGCTATCCCTCTATAGTTGGATCCATCGGTCAGTCATCATTACCTGTTGGACCTGATTTGACCAACGGAAACATGAAGATCTGGCCAAAGGGGTGGATTTTTTGGCTTGAAAAGCAGCACACTAGAGCCCTTGTTTTAGCTCACTCACTGACTGCTTGTTTGAGTGTTAGCTTGTGGTAGTGTTTGCTATAGTTTAGCTGCCTTTATTGTTGTTTGTCAATTGTCAGCTAATTTCTCGCTTTATTATGCTACCTCCTTTGGTTTGAGAACAGGCAACTCATATCATGTAGGTACTACTGAATGTCTAGACACATTATATTAGAGGGCGGATGCTTTTCCA
>NC_030421.2:12125300-12322800 GCF_001660625.3 Ictalurus punctatus
CTGACATGCATTGTTAACTGTGGGTCCTTATATAGACAGGTGTGTGCCTTTCCAAATCATGTCTAATCAACTGAATTTACAACGGGTGGACTCCGATCAAGTTGTAGAAACATCTCAAAGATGATCAGTGGAAACAGGATGCACCTGAGCTCAATTAATGCTGTGAATACTTATGCACATGTGCTTTTGTAGTTTTTTTTTTTTTAATAAATTTGCAAAGATTTCAAACAAACTTCAGTAAACACTTTACTGTGTGTATACCTGTCTATAACTAGATGTGAAAGCCCCCAGGTAGGCTACTATAGCAGCTGAGATGAGAATATCTCCGGTTAGATTGGTGTACAGTTCTCCCAGGTTCAATGCCGTCTCACTCCAACGTGTCTTCTCCCCTCCCAAACCACCAATCAGCTGTTCTGCTCTCTCCAGCTTCTTACTGCACAGCTCCACCTATCACAAATAGTTAGCTCACATTATTTGACCTAAATTTGTATAATATAGTAACATCGTATCCTTTAAAAGAAGCATCTAACATGGAGGCCTTGATCATTCCTGGCACCCAGGCTCTAATGAATTAAATTCATATCCAATGTTAGATTTAAAAAAAATGTCTGTTGTTGTTGCTAAGATGCTATGTCACATCCATAAACTCAACTGTTACCAATCCCCATGGCCGAAACATTTTTTCCTTTAGTGTCACACACACAAACATTCCTGAACAGAAGGAAAGCTGAGTATTAAAAAGGAAATGTTTCTCAAAGGTAGCATTTGGGGAAGAGTTAGATGTTGCCCCTGTGCATGTGATGTTCGATATGCTTGGGGGAGCATGGCATAAACAATTTTCTCCATTGAACAGGGAAAACAGACAGCCTGAAAAATAAATAAATAAACAGACAGAAGAGACAAGGGAAAGAAAAGAAGACAAAACATGAAAGGTAGTGAAATAGGGCAGAAAAAGGCAGAAGGGCCCTAGTGGTGTGTTTAACCAAAAAAAACTGACAGCCAGCTCCCATAAACAAATCAGAGCAGTGTGTTTGGGTGTGTGTGGGGAGTGTTTGTGCTTCTGTGTGTACACAGAGGGTGGGTTTAGAAAAGAGAGCTTCACTTTTCTGACTTCAAAGCAGGAACAGCATGATGCACTGAAGAAAAGTGCACACAAAGGCAAAGCCATAGGGCTTTTCAAGACATTTGAAGATAAAACAACTAAGTAAAGTTTTCAAAAACTGAAAGATGTAAACAAAGCCCACACAAAAAGACCATCAAAAGGGGCAGAATTTGTAATCAGTTAATGATTAATTGTGTTTTGTCTCTTGGAATGTTTTTCCAAGAGGCAAGCAAAAAAAAAGTTCTGTATACCCACACTGGATACATTTATGCAGCCACCACAGATAAATATCACAAAAGAGAGGCAATATATTTATCCATGCCAATAACCGAGGCAGATTTTGTATTGTTTAAAAAATATGTACAGGAATGTTCTTGGGATTGGCTCTGGATCCACTGTGACCAGGATAGAGCGCTTACAGCCTCTTCACTTACCAATAAATGGTTTCTAAAAAAAGTCTGTACATTTATACCTCATACTTCAAGGTTAGATTACTATACTATGAAGATTACTGTGTTTGCTGTTAAATTTCTTTACACCAGTGGCCAATTAAAACTATAATATTATTACTGACATGTTGACACATTAGTCTTAAAATTATGAGTAACCTGATTTTCCAGGTCAGCTTTCTTGTTCTTGTTGGTCTCCAGAGTCTGGTGAAGTTTGGCCAATTTGTCCTGGACCTCCTTCAGAGCTGCCTGCTTCTTTTGGAGACTCTCTGTGGCTACCTTCAGCTTAGCCTCTGCTTGAACCAACTTCTCTTTCTTAGGGGCCACAACTTTTGCAACCCTGAGAGAGAAGACATTACAAAGATGATTTATTTCACCATAAACTTTTCAAACACCTTTGGCTCTACGGAATAACTGAACAATGCTGACTGTATGGGAATCATTCACTTAGTGGTATAATTTAGGATGCTTACTCGTCCACTCATGTTATACAAACTCACTTGTCATAAGAGTCCATAGCACAGACCCACTTGCAGAGACCCTCAGCTGCGGTGGAGGCCGTCCGGATCTTCTCAGGGACAAAATCTGGGTTGGTGATGTATTTGTTGCGGATAATAGTCATGTAAGCGAGTGGAATGTTGTCTTTGTTGTACTCATGCAGACTCTGCAGGAACTTCATGTCACCCAGAAGCTTCTTGGCTGGGCCCCAGAAGTCCTCAATCTTTTTGCCTGAGCCGGAAGGATCAGGGATGCGGTCAGGTTTTATGCCTTTCAGTATACAAATGGCCTCCATCACAAGTTTGACTCCAGCTGGAGGGCTCTTCATTGACTTCACCACTGTAATGTCCTACAAAGAAGCCAACAAAGTTTTGGGCTGTGCAAGCAAAGTACTTTTGATGCTGGAGATAATTTATTTCTGTGTGTGTGTGTGTTTCCTTGCCTGTGGAGTAAGTGTATCAAGTGCGGCCAGAGCTGACTCCAGGATGGGTAGAGCAACAGCCAAGTCAGTGTCACACTCATCTTTGATGGCCTTGGCAGCTGTGGCCTGTTCATTTGCCACTGCCTCATCCATGCGAACCACCTTTTCTGTCTCTGCCACCTCCACAGATTCATGTTCTATCACCACCATCATCTCGTCCACCTCTTTGCTAGCCACCCGGAGCTGAGGCTGAAGTGCCTCCAGCTCCACTTGCATGGTGGCCACTTGAGCAGCAGCAGAGTCCAGTTTCTCCAGACCAACCTCATAGCGTCGTTTTAGCTTCATCACCTCACTGGGGATAACAGGATGGCATTTTAACATAGTAATATACATGTTTAAACATTTTCCATCAGCTGAAATTCAAAATATATAAATGCACACCATACTTAACAACAAACTCTCATAGTCATGGATAAAGACCCTTACGCTCTTTTGCACTCCAGCAGGACTTTGAAGGTGGAGATGAGCTCCAGGTAGGAGGTCGGGGTGACATAGTTGTGGCGCTGCAGTTCAGCCAGAAAGCGTTCTGAGAGATTGATGGTGGAAGTGTGGAAGCTCTGGCACATGTCTATGCAGCCAGTGCGAGCATCATCTGTCATCTCAATGTCCTCTAGGAACCGAGATGCCACAGCCTGTAGAGCATCATCAGGCCAGCTCTTGAGGGAAAAATGGAAGAAATCACAATTCAACAGGTGGTCACATACACTATATGGCCAAAAGTTTGTGCACACATGACCATCACATGCATAGGTGCTGGTTGAACATTCCATTCCAGAGTTGGTCCCCCTCTGCTGTTATAATAACATACACTTTTCTAGGAAGACTTTCCACTAGAAGGCTGTGGGGATTTGCCTATTCAGCCACATTAGTGAGGTCATGCACTGATGTCGAGTGAAGAGGCATGGGGCACAGTCTGCATTCCAGCTCATCTATAGTTAAATACACTATCTGGCCAAAAGTTTGTGTACACCTGACCATCACATTCATACATGCTTTTTAATCCTATTCCAGATTTATTCCACCTTTGCTGTTAAAATAACTCTTCAGGGTAGGTTTTCCACCATATTTTGGAGGGTGGCTGCGGAGATTTGTGCATATTCAGCTACAAGAGCATTAGTGAGATCAGACACTGATGTTGGGTGAGGAGGTCTGGGGTGCCGGCACGTCAGTGTTCCTGTTCATCCCAGAGGTGTTCAGTTTGGTTGACGTCAGGGCTCAGTGCAGGCTACGCGAGTTCTTCTACAACAAACTTAGCAAACCATGTCTTCATGAAACTCACTTTGTGCACAGGGGCATTGTCATGCTGTAACATGTTTGGGCCTCTTAGTTCCAGTGAAGGGAAATTATAATGCTACAGCTTACAAAGCCAATCTATACAATTATGTGCTTCCACCTTTGTGGCAACAGTTTGTGGAAGAACCACATATGGGTATAATGGTCAGTTGTCCACAAACTGTTGGCAATAATTTGGGAATATTGACATGATTTAGCAACATTTTGCACCATTAAAACCTTTTACATCAACTAACACTAACAAGACTACTGTGCACCTAATTTAGTGACATAACCACAGCTATTAGTGGTGCGTAAAGGGACCCTTATGAAACAAATGTGACGCTGACCTGGAACCAGTCTATGGTGCAGCAGTTGATAAGTGCAGGGAAACGTCGCAGACGGCCTCGGAAGGCGTCGCCTATTGGACTCATGGCCAGCACCACATGTAACTGACTACGACAGCGCTCTACGAACATGTTGAACAGTGCCAGAGGACTTCCATCTGTCTGCTTCTCCCGCTCCCGCTGGCGATCCAGGACCCGCATTCGTTCACAGATCTCCTGCTTCTCATCCACAGCAAAGAGATTAGGAACTTCACCCGTGTTGAGCAAATTGCTTACATCCTCGAGGAATGACTCCATCTTTATCTGAGTGTCAGTGAAGAGGAAGACACCATGGGATTCACCAGAGGTTGATTTGCGCATAATAAGTTTTAGGTCATCACGCCATTCTGTCATCCCATAACTCCTAGAGATCTCCACCTGGAAGAGCTCGGCTTCAGCCATGTGAGCAGCCAGGCGAGTCAGGGACTGCCGACCGCTCCCTCCAACCCCGACCAGAAGCGCATGACCCCTCGGTTGTTTTAGGATACGAGAGATCCTGCAGACATGTTCAACGGCAAATCGGAAGAGCACAAGGTTCATGGATGCTTTGCTTATGTTGTTATACTCCTCTAGGTGGGTCTCCACCACTTGGCGTAGCTGATCAACACCACCAACTTCACGGTAGTTGCGGTCTTCACCCTTGGGGTCCTGGAAATCACAGAACATGAGGCTGCGCAAGTCATTTTCAGTTATGCATCCATCAGAGTCAAAGTCCAGGTGCTTGAACAGCTGATGGAAGTCTTCTTTTAGGTGGGCTTTGCAGACCTCCTGCAAGAAGTCCACCATCCAGGTGCGGTCTGATGGGTGAACCAAGCGGTCGTAATAAACTCTCTGCACCTGAGACAATACAGGCATTATGTCAGAACTTTCTAAGTTCACTCAATATCTGAAAACAGGCCTCCAATATAGTCCAACAAATAGGTTGTTCTTAAAATATATTTTGTTTTTATCACTCCTACCTCATGCACCCACAAGCGTTTAATAGCTTTGGGGTCCTCTGCAGTCTCTGGGCAAGATAAGCAAATGCCCTGGATGACACGGGAGAAATCCCGCAGGTTGAAAAGATAATGAGACTTGGCTGGGGTAGGCAGCAAGTTCTTAGTGGCCTCCTGATACACTGCCAGGGTGGCACTCACTATTTGAGAAGTAAGGCTGGAAAATGCTGGAGGAAAGGGAAGTCTAAGAAAAAGCACATGCATACATATTTATTTTGGGATATTATGTAAATGTCAAAACTGAATGATGACTAAACCCAAAACACTAGTTAAGGACCAGTTAGAATGTTCTCATTTATTTACTGCCAACATTCTCCAGCTAGCTGTTATTTAGTATTAGAACATTCAGAATTATGGACTAAATACTTATTTAAGCTGTTACACATGATTCTACTCCTAATACAATCCCTTGCTAGACCTCAAATTATACACCTAAAATGACTGAACAAGAGAAATACAGCTACATATTTAGATCTAAAGGATAAGAACAATAAAATCAACTTGTACACCGCAGGCATTTACCGTATAGTTAAATGCCAGTTTAGGATTCTGGAGAAAATGGTATACATGGTCTTCTCATCAAACTCATTTATTGTTACTGTGTTAAAATGACGGAGGAAGCGAGGTGTCACTGGGTTTCTCCCACCACCTGGAAATGACAAAAATGACAAAAAGACAAGGGGAAGTACATCAGACATGCATTCCATTATGCTCAGCTATAGTGTTTGTTAGTAAAAAATATTCAGTCAACAAGAGAAATAAAACCCCTTTCAGGGACAATATAATGGAATGCAGTGCTTTGAATCCCATAAAAAAAAAGTGAATGGCACATGGTCATTGATCATTGTGTTTATTCACATTCTGTGTGAAATATCCAAACCTACCTGGAGGCCCCATGGCACACATCAGCTGGATGTCCACCAGGTTGATCATAGAGCAGTCCTTCATGTCATACCAGTTCCAATGGTCCAACCACTGGCGCAGAAGCTCCACAGGAGGCTGAGCACCATACGTCTCTCTCGCAGGCATATTCACATCATCCACGAACACCACCTACACAGAAAACACCTTCAAGCTTTTCAAGGAACATACTTAAATCTTACAATAAAATGATGTGCTTTAGCATCTTATCCCAATGCCTGGACGACGCTACAAGATGTATACAATCCTTAGCAGTGCTGAAACTAAGACCTCAAACATGATGACAAATTTCACAGCTAGAATTGTCCTTAGGTCATCAACCCTCTCAAATTACAAGTTTTGTGCAGAATAAATCACTTACAGATAATGCTTTTGAGTCAGAGTCGCCAGATCCAACAAACACACATATTCACTACAGGTGAGTTGCAAATAACAAACATGTTGGAACATGAAAAGATTGAAAGTTGAATTTTACACACCCCTCACAACGAGATGACCTGGAAAGACAAGCATTTAAGAGCCTAAAGAAATCTTCTGCAATTATTGGACAAGGAAGATCAAGATCAAAATTGATTTGCTTATCCTCTAGTGTGGCCCAGACATAATTGGACTCTGGTGTGATGACTACATACAATACGTAATAAAATAGAAATTATATATGTATATATAAATTATTATTATATCATATCCTATGTAGAATGTATTATAATATCACACCATCTTCTTTCCCAGAGGGGGGCCAAACACGCCTTTGCGTCTCTTGTCTAGTTTGGACATGATGATGTTCTGAGTCTGAGAGGCTGTGGTTTGGGCTGAAAAGTTGATTAGCAGAGGACTGTATGTATCCTTGTTGAGCCGCTTCAACAGGAAGTCCTGTGGAGCAACAAAGAGTTTCAATTAATCTCACGGGAGGGGTTTGGACCACAAGTTCTGCAAATATACTGTATGGAGAAATGTCAATTTGCTCATACTGTACAATGCCATGTGCTATTTGTCTACTGAGGAGGTAGACAAATAGCACATGGCATTGTTATGGGGGATATTTGACATTAAAAGCCTGCTTTTAAACAGACTTTAAAAGACTTTATAGACTTTTAGATAAGTATAGTAATATGAAACAATTACTGCTTTAAATACAATGAATGTCTACAGATGGCATATAAAGATATAAATTCCTGGATCTGTAATGCTTTTATATGAACAATTAATAATAATAATGACACTTCACAGTCACCAACTGCCTCCATTTTCTGTGGGTCAGGTAATTACCACCCAATAAGAAAGCATCCCAAAGCATCTCTGCTTTGAAATGATAAAATACTGCATCTACCACAGCCTGAAATACCATGTAGTGAAATCATGTAATGGTTCCTGAAAGCGCCAAGCACCCTCATATGACAAGTGACATGATTTCACATCCACTTTCTCAATGTGGCTATTAAAGTCATTTGCAAGCATTAAAAAAAATTAATTTCATTGAAAAGCCCTTGGTTGTGCGAATGAATGGATGAGAAAAGTAAAAAGGGAAAAGCAAAAGAGAGGGTGAGACTGAGTGAGTGTCAGATGCTTAGAGTCTACTGATTCAGAAGGATGTAAACATAATCGTTGCAAAATGGCTGCTAAAAGTGTTATGACACTATGAATCATTCTCAGTCTTCGCCAAATGAGGACTGATCGCCTTCTTCTCCACCACACCATAAAACACGTTCCGTATCATTCTTCAGTGAAAAACTAGCCCGGACGTACTTTGCCCCTGCACTTGTAACCGTTAATCTATAGCGAGCACAAGGGGGCTCGTACCATGGCTGAGTGTGTGTATATGCCTGTGCGAGAGTGTGTAAAATATGAGCGTAACGAGGCGGGTAATGGATGAGGCTGTTAGTTTGATGGATCTCCAGCTGGTTGCGCCAAAAATAGGAGCTGTTTCCTTTCCTACTCTCGGTTAGAGGGATAGAAAGAAGCAAGGGGGTGCGGCAGGGCGCCGTCGGTCTCAGCCCGCTGGCTCATTTATCACAAGCCACTGTCATGCACACACATGCAACACACAGATACATGCTCTAACTCCAGTAGCGATGAGGTACTGAGAGTGTGAGTGAGAAGCCCCCTTGCTGCTAAATGCATTCGTTAAATTTGTCTCCGGTGGACAAGATCCCGCAAGGAATTGTTTATTTCCGTCTGCCTTTAGCTGTTCCTCATAGGTTGATTAAAAGCTTAGTTTATTCAATTATTTATTTATTTTTTAAGTAAAGACCTGATAGATTAGTGCCACAGTGAAAAGGGGGCCTTTATACCATCTTTCATATTTCTTATCCCAATAGCTTTAATAAAATTAACATCAAGAAGACACATGAAAGTGTTGAAATCAGTTTCAGAAGAGATTTCCAGTGTTTACTGCATGCAGTACACCTCATTCGGCTAATGAAGGGTTTCAGAATGAAGTGGTGAGTGGAATCAGGTGTGAATGGATGTGATGAGTGTGCCACATACACATCTTGCAATTCTGAAAGCTCAACTAATTAATCGTGAAAAAAACATATTCACATTATAAACTATTATAAGCATAATAGTCACCGATAAATACACAGTCTTCTTATGACTTATCTTGTTTTTTGTGACTGTTTTCACTCTCTTTTGAGTACTTTACTTTTATCTAAGAATGTAATATATTTTTCCAGACACACTCACTATGATGTACACACTCTTGCCGGTTCCTGTGGGCCCCACAAAGATCGTGGGCTTCTGGTGCGTGACAAGCAGCTCCATCAGAGCCGTGTAACGCACTGTATCCTCCGTGGGCACGATGATCTCATTGAACTGCACGTCTTTGGGGATCAGTGGAGCCTGCCTCAACTCCTCGGTCCACAGCTCCCATCTGCCCTGACCCTGAGACAAATCACAGAGTTGAACAAGCATTTATTTATTTATTAATGCACATTAGCATATTTGCTGAACTTTATTTACAGTGCAGTCTGTATGGAATTGAACAGAAATATAGTTATATGGCTTCTGTTTATTGGCTTTAGAAGAAAATAATGACAAATAGGATTATTTTAATTGAAAGGTATTTACTTCTCCAGATAGTGAACGTAGAAAATAAGTAACAAACTCATTTTAAGTATTCTGCCATATTACAACGTCAAGTGGGCAGGATGAAAGTTAGTTAGATAGAAAGTTAGTTAGAAAGATAATTCAATGTCAAGTGGGCAGGATGAAAAAATAAATCAGTTTAGTAGACTCCTTTAGTTTAGTTTAATGACTCCTCATAAATGTGTTAATTTATCAGCATTTATCTACATTCATTCTGAATGCACAAACAAATTGAACATACGTACAGTATAAAACCTTGAATGCAAATTTATACAGTACACAGTGCCTTGCATAAATGTTCAGTCTGGAATTACACAGACCTGCATATGGGTGTGATGGTCAGGTCCACATACTTTTGGTGTATCTCTAGCACATTTTGCAGTAGCTATGTTTAAGGCCCTGAGTTTATTGCTTTATTTTGGCCCCTAGTGGAATAACAGAGACTAGCTCTTTTTAAAAATAAATTAATTTACTGCAATTTTAATTTAGTATTCAGATTCTAAATTCATAAAGACCTCACTAGAGACAATATAGACCCAACGACAACCCAGAACGGAGCAATCTGGAGACAAAAGATTAGGAGAGCCGACCCCAAGTAGATATGGGAAAAATCCGGACAAAGAAGAGATCCTAAATTCATTTAGTTGGCTGGATTATAATCTTTATCTAGAAATTTCTTTCCATATATAGTTCCTGAAATTCATGAGTCTAAAAAATAACTAGCCATAAATAAAACAGAAATCCACTTCAATTAATGCATGCATTCCTTCTTGTCATTTGTGGTGATACTCTGCCAGGCCTGTAATAGAGGCAATCTCAGTTCTTGTTTTTTTCAGAGTCTTTCTGTCTTCGGATGTGTCTTTAGTAAGTGAATGCAGCTCATTGGGGTTCACGTGTGGTGATTAGCCAGTAAAGTGGAAAATAGCAGTTCAGATTAATCCATCCTGAAGTCATGGATTACAAACATTAACATGTTTGACAAATGCTTGGATAACGAGCAGGATAATTATAACTATAATTGGATCATTTTAATTAGATAATGATTTTTTTCCTCTCCACAATTTTCTCAGTTCATTACACAGATAAAGTTTCAAGTTTTGCTTTAGGACTTCACAGAACTCTACAGACTTTTAATTTTTTTTTTATGTAGGCAGCAAATCATGGCCTGGCCTTTCTGGACTTAGAATATACAAGTGGTGTATGTCTGATGGTCATGTAATGGATGTAGAGAGATGGATGCAAGCGCGGGTAAGGCAGTTTTAACGAGAATAACAATCCAAAGCATAGTGCAAGGATCAAAAACATTAGACAGGCAAGGTCAGGCGTTCGTGGAAACAGACTGGAATAGGTAAGGCAGAGAATCAGAGATGAGGGCAAATCAGATTCAAAACCAGAGAAATTATAACAGAACGGCTTGGTATACACAGAAACAATCATAACTGAGTGCATATTTCACGTCCAAACAAAGACACACAAGGGGTTTAAATAATACACGTAATCAAGGGGCTAACAGAAAACAGCTGATTACAATGATGACGTAAGAGAAATAACCAATGACAATACATGGGCGGGGACAAGACATAAACCATAAAAAACACGTGTCAAAAATAAACAAACTCAATGTCACTGAAAACCTGGAAGAGTGCACCATCGTGCTTTGGGCTGTTCATGCTTGCTCAATGCAGCACTAGGGGATAAACGTGACACTTATGAATTTTTCTATCTACGGTAGCTTATTTAGGCTTTTGAATTCTCAAACCAGACTGGACTGAAAATTTTGATTAATTTTGTATAACAGCAGCTCTGACAGAAGTACCAGTCTCAAGGCAAATCTAGGTTATTTTAACGCACTTGTTATAATTTCTATAGTAACTTACACAGGGATTTGTATGGTGGACGCTCCACATGAATAGGTTTTAAAAATCATGTAATTGCTGATATGGTTTTCTGGGTGACACTTATTTAGCAGTTTTGTAAGGAGTCTCCATTTCAGCACTTTGTAAAAGTCAGAAGTAAAGCGGAGGGCTTTGCACTTCCAGTTGTTTAATAACTTCAAGAGAGAAAAATGAGATGGTTTATAGCTTCTATAGTGTTAAATGCGAAAAGTTAAATGCAACAGCAAACTTCTGTGGTATAAGAGGAATAAAACACTGCTGTTATAATTAAAGAGATAGTTCACCCAGAAAGTCACCCTCATGTCGTTCCAAAGACTTACTTTCGTCTGTCGAACATAAAAGAAGATATTTTGAGAACTGTCACTGTGGGGTTTTTTTTGTCCATACAATGGAAGTCAATGGAATGGGCACCAGAACTGTTTGGTTACCAACATTCTTCAAAATATCTTCCTTTGCATAAAAAAAGCATTTTATGTTATGTCCTTAAATGATGTATATCTATTTCCTATAGCTTAGATTACCCATTTTTCCCATTTTAGCAATGAAGCACAGTTGATTTTGACATACAGCAGTCAAATGTTCAAAAGAGGAGGGAACATATTATAAGAAGGCTCTTATTACGGATATATAACTTTGAAATTAAGCCATCATTTTGCTTGCATGATTGTTTAAATGTTAAATCCATAGTCTTGTGTCACTTTACAATGATTTACAGACGGCGCTGTATCTATTAGCTGTACTTCCCTATCCAGAGTGAATGTTATTGTGGATCACACAGTGAATAGTAATTAGTTCAATCTCACTTAGACCAAGTGACAATTAAACAAAAAAGCAAGCGTTAATAGGAAGCATATCAAACGCTCTGAAACACATCTGACACTCTGAGAAAGAAGCCGCTTTCTACTTCTGTCTGTTGACGAAGCCTGACAGAAATACTTATTTCCAGACTGTAATGAGGTATGAAATTGATGCATTAGTTATCACAAAGCCTTATTAGACAAAATTAAAGCTCATGACCAAAGACTAATTATGTATCACACTTTTACAAGAATGAGCATTAAGGATAGATATAATCAGTTTCTTACACTGCCTGCAATGTCACTGATCTTGTAATCTTGTCTGAGACAGAGATATACTTTTGTAAACAGGGTTTTTCAGCAGCAGGTTGATACTTTATCTTGACAGAGAACAACTCTTCATAATGTTACTGTATATACAAAATGGCCATTTATCCTCTAAAGACCCAGCTTCCTAGTGCTTTGTACCCTTATCCTGTTCAAATATGTGTTGTGATAATATTTAAAGGGGAAAACATAAAATGAGTCAAATTGGGAAGAAATTGTTCCCGATGTTTGCTTGGATTTAGAATGAAAATAAAATTTAACTCATCTTTAGCAGACACCATTCGATTTGCTTCTCCTTTCATGTCAGTGTTGCTCACCTCTTTGATGAAGTGGTACTCATAGAGAGTGCCCTCAGCAGGTAAGGGCACTGTGAGCTGCTTGCTTGGTGCCTCTATGTGCTCCAGGATGCCATGGCTTGCTCGCGTCTCCTCAGTTAGAGCACCTGTTAGCAGCTCCCTCACCAGACCATCAAACTTCACTCTCCCAGGCTCTGTGCAGCTGGCACCCACTGACCATACCAGAGAGAACACAAAAATACCCTAACCAAGAAAGAGAGTCAGCGAGAGAGGAGAGAGAGAGAGAGAGAGAGAGAGAGAAAGAAAACCATGTCAGTTAGCTAAGGGATAGTTACAATGGAGTTTTGTTCAACTACCAATAACTGCTTTTTAATTAACAGTTTATAAAATAATAGGAATGAAAAAATGTCAATTCACACTGTAGAAATCAGCATTCAATTTATTGTTTCATCTAATACAATTGCACTGTTTGGACACTAGAGGTCCCTAATCTGAGTAACCCATTGGGTTAAAATATATAGTGCACGCTGGTCACATGATGGCATTCTTTCATTAATAGCCTGCACTATTACTGGGACTGTGCACTTGTGACGTGACCTAATGCTCAGTATCATAACAATCAACATACATTATAGGTTACATGGTTACAGAACCACATTATAACATTTAAAAAAAGAGCTCTCTGGTAGCTTTCAAATGACACCATCCCTGCGCTGCTACAATCTGCAAGAGGCCACGGAAGTCTGTGTAGTGAGGGGTGTGTCGTGGTTAAAACGTCACCCTTATTAACTACGTGGCCAATGGGCGCGCTCCATACGACAGTATATGCGTGGTTGTTTAGGCCTCCTAAAATGCGTTATGGTCGAAAACCCGCCCCTTCCTTTAGTTGCTATGGACTACAGAGGTATGTGTTTTAGCCTTGTCGCTTAGCATGCGATTTACTTGTTTAGTGTGAAGTTGGGCTACCTAGTCTGTGTGCAGGTGTGATGTGCCTCTCACTCTCAGTACGGTGTGCCGTCAAAGCTCCCATCTGTGTAGCATGGTAGTTTAATGTAGTTCCGGTTGGAGCGCCGGCTGTTGCTATCACAACTATTAAAGAAGCTATCATGATTTTCGTATGTACTATCGTGAGTACTATGTCATCGGATCACAGTAGGTAAATCATTTAGTTCAATTACTCGAGCTAAATGACTTTCATGCTTTCCAAATCGAGGTTGTAACACCTGTTTGTTGTTAGGGTCCTTGATTTTGCATGTGTTAAGGTGGGCTGATTGAGATGTGGTCCTTTCGGTATAGCTCCTCCCACTCACTCGCCGAGCCACGTTGCTGCCTGATTCTGCTGCTTCAGTTTGTTTAGCTTTTACTTATGTTTGTGGTCCCTAAGATCAGTCTTATTGAATTCAACTGTTGTAACAGTCTTTATCAATTATGCTGATACTGCTATGTAGTAGTAGTGGTTTGTCAGTCTTGGTGAGCTTGTTACCTGTAATCAGTTTGAGCTCCGGGTTATGTCTGTGTTTTATGACATTAAGCTTCTTTGTCTCGTTTCAATAGCTGCGTTTACATGGACAAGAATAATCCACTCTTAATCCGATTAAGACCATACTCTATTTAAGAAACTACAATGTAAACAGCAATTTTTACTTGCCTTAATCTAAGGTCATAATCTAATTAAGACATGTGGAGTACTCCTGTTTTAGTCGCATTATGGACGTGTAGTAGTGACATGTAAACACCTTAATCACATTATGAACGTCGTGTGGGAGTTTTCACCGCATTTTGCGACAGGACACGATCACACACGGCAGTTTTACGGCGAACAAGAGTTCCGCTATGTCCCAAATCGCATACTTTCCTACTATAGGCCTGTAGTGGGGAAAAATACATCTATCTCGGCTACTATATAGACAGTAACTACGCGATTTGGGACACACCCACCGCTTCAAGCAGCTGTCCATTAGCACGTATAGCATGACAAATAATTAACTGCACTTAAAGCGTTCGTTAAAAAATAAAAACACACAACTGTATACGGTACCATAACGAAGACGAACTGTATGTTGATACGTGAAATTCTGGAGGGACGGCGTGGCGCGGTGACGTAATGACGCGGGCTGTTAATCTAATTATGTTCTAAAGCATGTAAAACGGGAACATGAGAGGAGTATTCTAAAAGCGACTCATGTAAACACCTTAATCACATTATTATCGTACTCAGATTAAGGTCAATAATTAGATTACTGCTGTCCATGTAAACGTAGTCATTCTTTTGTTTGTCTGCTTTGAGCATATTTTAATTGACTGCCTTTGTTTTCTCCTTGTATGAGCTGAGGCTGGGGGGAGTTCTTTGCTGCAACTTGGGCTTTACTTAATTAAGGGTTGTTATTGCTGTTTATTTGCAGTGAACTTTTGTGGGTATGATTCTGATTAGTGGGGTGCTCTTCCCTTCTGTATAGCTGGTGCTGTCGTACTAGCCTGCCCTTCATATAGGAAGCCTCAGTCCTCCTGCAGTTGTTAATTTCCTCTTGTGATGGTTTTATTTGACCAATACCTGACTGTGCTGGCTGGGGTTTTTTTTTTTTTTTTTTTTTTTTTTTTTTTTTTTTTTTTTTTTATAAACAAAATTCTTGGCCAGTTTTTAACTTCAAAATAAAATGTATTTTTGTATGGAAACCATGCATCTTGTCTGTTCTAAGTGGAACATATTTGCTTATCTTTATTTGGGTTGTTTTCCCCACTTTCTCGGGTGGCGTAGTTTGTGCAAAGAAGGAAATGAGCCACTTGCTACATCTGTATATTTCTGGTTAAAATGAAGCCTCAGGCTCTGCTACGTAGCTCATATTTCAAATTACTTTCTCAGGTCAGACCGTTTATTTAAAGTTTCTTTGAACTTTGTAATTTTGGGGAGATTCAGTTTAATTTCTCTTCTTGAAATATGAACCTGTAGTACCTTTTTTGTTTACAATATTAAACCTCTGTTCATGGCTATTCTCATGTAATATCAGAGCAGGAACTCTGATCTACAGTTCCCAGCAGCCACTGCACCTCACTGCATCAGTCACATGACAACCTGCACCTGAATCAGTTCATGTTAATGAGCACTTGTGTATATTAGCCACAGTTTTCACCATTCTTTGTCTTATGTTTGTCTGCAGTTGTTTCTGTTGAGATTAGGGGTTTTGTTTAATGTTATTCTTTGCCTTGGGTTTTGCCACAAGTTTTAAAGTTACTGGTTTGTATTTTCAATTAAAATGTAATCTGCACTTGCATCCATTTCTGCCTCTGGATCGTGACAGAACGTAAGACCTACTATGGATGCAGAATTTTTCAGCATCCAAGAGACCCTGTATGAAAGGGAGAAACTGAGGTGGAAGAATGAAGAGGAAATTCTCCCTAATTAAAGCCAATCAGGAATGGCACAATGTGATGTACTCCATCATGGAGTATGCCCAAGGGGAGCCTTCCAACCTGGCTGGAACCATTCCCCGCTCCCTATCTTGGCCAGCATGCTGAGTTGAAGGAAAACGTCATTCAGTCTCTCTGTACAGCTGAAGATGTTGCTCCACCTCCTGGCATGGCGAAGAGCTCTGCTTTTCTTCCCTGCTCTGCCTCGGACATCACTATGCCAGACTCCACTTGTGATCTTGTACCGCCTTCCTGCTTGGCTTATTCTTTGCCTTACTTTTTGCCACAAGTTCTAGTTACTGTTTTGTTTGTATCTTCAATTAAAAGCTGATCTGCACTTGCATTCATCTCTGCCTCTAAATAGTGATGGCTATTTTTTTTAAAATTATTATTTAGTAATTGATTTAGCAATTGCACATTGTTTTGCACTGTTTACAATTCAGAAATTAAAAATGAATCTTTTTAGATAACTTTTTTCTTAATTAAAATTTTGCTCTAAATATTCTGGAAATTAAATTTGTGAATAGAATCGTGACTGGAGTACATCATTAAACCCCTACACAATACAGTTTAGCATTTAACAATCTTCGCTCATTTTAGTCAATATAGTACATATATGAATTAGAAACTGATTCATTTAAAGATGGGAAGTAATGACGTGGAAGAGCAGCACACAATAAAACATTCAAGTTATAAAAGGATAACTCAAACACTCATCACGTTTGAACAGTGCATCATTGTAATCAACTCTAACATTTTTATCTCCATTTTTGAGAAGTGATTTAGAGTCTAGGTTGCTGTTGTATAGTCATAGCTCCCTGAAATATAATTTCAAAAGGACAATTTTCTCTCTTGAGTTACATGGTTCTGTGCATCTCTTTCAGAATATTCAGATAAAATATTCAGGGGCTAGCTGGTTTTGGTCAGATTGCTGCTCCTTTAGTACTTGTTGAGGACATGGCACTCAAATTGCTGTGGGAAACAGACATTAGGAAAATAATTTTATTTTAAAAAGTTGCTGTGAGTTTGTGTTGTAATATTAAACTATTTACATTTTGATTATGATTGAAACAGTTACTAAGATCCAAAATTAATAATAAAATTATAAAAAGTGCCAATGGGTAAATAAGAATAACAGAAACTTTATATTCTATCATCATTCTGTGTGACATCTTGATGCCTCAATACAGAGAGAATCTTGCATCAACAAATCCATTGCCCTGTTGCCTCAGGTTATGGCATCATACTTTTAACAGCACAATATATAATAACTAAAAATACATTTAAGCAATATATTATTGCAACTGTACTAACATTAAAATTTCATTCATACATAGCCCACTGCTGACCTAACTAACTCCATCAAATATTCTGCAATGTTTCTAAACTGGATAATGGTTTATAAGCATCAAAATGAATCTATTGTGACACTACTGAAAAGCAATTACTACAGGCAATCAATACAGAAAATAGTTTCATATCCACATGTGTAAGGACCTCTCTTTCATTTGAATTGTGTGGTCTTAAAACTATTTCATATAAACCTTTACATTTATTATATATATAAGTTTGTCTGTCTAGCTGTGTTGACGAGGAGGCAGTGGTTAAACTAGGAGAGAGCCACAGAAGGTAAGACCCTGTCACAGGCTAATCAATAATGCTACACGTCTGGATCAGTGTTGTTTTGTGCGCTGACATGATGTCTTAAGGGGTCAGGTGGAAGAAAATTATCACACCTTCATAGAAAGAATGAGAATTGACAGACAGAGAGTCTGTCTTCATAAGTCTAACTTCATAAGTGCCAGACACGAGCTGGCGAGTACTCTCTAAGGGTTATATCTAGGGGGGAAAAAAACTTGGATCAGATTGTCATCAGTTATAGTACATATATACTCCCACTGAGCACTTTATTAGGAATGCTATAAAGCTACATACAGCCTCCCTTTGCTCTCAGAACAGCATCAATTCTCCATGGCATGGATTCCACAAGATGTTGGAAACATTTCTTTGAGATTCTGATCCATGTTTACATGACTGCATCACACAATTCCTCTAGATTTTTCAGGTGCACTTTCATGCTGCGAATCTCTCGTTCTACCACATCCCAAAGGTCTTCTACTGGATTCAGATCCAAACTGGGAAGGCCACTTAAGAACACTGTACTCATTGTCATGTTCATGAAACTAGTTTGAGATGACTTTTGCTTTGTGACATTTCCATTGGAAGATGGAAAATTGTAGCCATGAAGGGATGCACATGTTCAGGAACAATACTCAAATAGGCTGTGGCATTCAAGCAATGATTGATTGGTATAAACGGGCCAACTTGGTCTTCTGCTCTTATAGCTCATCTGCCTCAAGTTTCGACATGTTGTGAATTCTGAGATGCTTTTCTGTTCACCACAGTTGTACAGAGTGGTTATCTGAGTTACTGTAGCCTTTATTTCAGCTTGTCAAATTTTCTGTCAACTTTTATATCCTCCTCTGACCCTCTGTCATCAACAAAATGTTTCCGTCTGCAGAACTGCCACTCACTGGATGTTTTTTCTTTATTGCACCATTCTGAGTAAACTCAAGAGACTGTTGTGCATGAAAATCCCAGGAGATCAGCTGCTATATAAAAACCTCAAACTAGCCCGTCTCAAATCAACAATCATGCCACAGTCAAAATAATGTGAACATTAGCTGAAGCTGCTGGCCCATGATTTTATACATTGCACTGCTGCCACACGGTTGGCTGATTAGATAATTGCATGAATGAGTGTATGCACAGGTGTTGTGAAAAAACTGCTCAGTGAGTGTGTATATGTATATATTACAGCACGACAAGCCTCACTGTCTGGCTCGGGAGTGAGTAGGAATGAATACCTGGAACAAAATACACTGAAAAATGCTTCCATCATAGAAAGAAGCAAACAACACACTCAATCCTATTGGTAGTTGCCAAATCACAACTCTTCTCATTTGCATTAGTGCACCTTGTTCATTTTTGTAGTATGGCTCATCCTGCCCACACTGTGAAGCCAAAATTATTAAATGGAACTCACTCTTTTTTTCAGTGAGAGCTGGTGATGGGCTCCTCAGACAAGGAAATAATAACATAGCAGTGCCTTATTGTACAATATCGGTTGTACACCTGGATGAATGTAAGTTTGGATAAAAGCAGATGTTCAAGCAGAACACAAGTTCCAGGATGATGACTGAATGGAACACTGGGACACTGTAAAGTAACTGCTTCCCAATTCCAAAGAAAACCTGTGAGATTTTTGGAAAAGCTGGTGAGCATAAACAAAAATTGGCCAGAAACTAGAGTATGGCTGAGAAAATGGAAAATGGAATGGAATGGAATGGAGTATGGAAAGAGAAAAACGTAATATGTAGTAGAAGGAAATGACATATAAAGTGACTCATATTTTGGCTGGAGAACATCTTTAATCTTCTGTATGTACTTTATTTTGTTGGTCGTGGCACAGGGTGGGATACCAGTCTATAACAGGGCATCACGCACATATTGACAAACATTCATTTATACCTAGGGCAAAAAATAGTAGCCAGTAGATGTTTTACGGTGGTGGGAGACAACCTGAGTATACGGGGAGAACATGTGAAATTCTGTGTATAACACACTAGGCAGTACTTGTGCGGTTAAGGTTAGTGTACTCTCTCACCTCAAGCCAGGAGCACACATTTCTCTCGCTCATGACCTTCATCTGGCCCTCATCTCTAAACTCGTCCATCATGCAATCCATCAGGTTCATCAGGGAGCGCACCAGGTTGGTATCTGATGTTGGAGACAACTCCTTAAGTAGGTTATAAAAGAGAAAGAGCAAGAGGTCAAATCTCTCTTTTTTATCAAGAAATGGTACAACTATGCTTGGAGGTATCACTGTATCAAATGGAAGATGAAATATTTATTTCACTAAAAACTGGAAAGACTGGGTAGTCATAAGCTAAAATGCTAATGGGTCCCCATAGTTTTTCTTAAACACATTTTATTTAAAACGTGAATATTAAACATTTCATTACTGAAAGCTGGTGGGACCAGAGAACATTATGCTTTGTGATTGCTCACAGGGCTCCATTTATTTTTTTTGGCTTTTACTTGAAAACATTTTAGACAAAATGTGATATTAAATATGTCATCACTGAACACTGGAGGCAACCCAAACAGTAAGATAAAAAAAATAATAATGCTAAGATTTACTCCTTAAAACTATCTGTGCACAGTAACTAATATGTACATCAGAAACAGCTAAAGTGTGCCACTGTGACTGCAAATCATAAAAGATTGCCATGTTTTGTGAATATCAGGATAAAACATTTTAATACTGTGCTGACATGATATCAAGTCATTTTGTCTCTTTTAGTGTAAATATCAGAACGTGGTAATGGAAATTAATGTAGGTGTGTTTTATTTCTTTATTTATTTATTAATATGCAGTAGAGGGGAGAGAATTTATTAATATTATATTATATTGCTATTATATTTTGGTAATCCTCCATATGGACTATTTCCATAGATGCTATATAGAGAGAGAGTTTTTATATATATATATATATATATATATATATATATATATATATATGTGTGTGTGTGTGTGTGTGTGTGTGTGTGAGAGAGAGAGAGAGAGAGAGAGAGAGAGAGAGAGAGAGAGAAATGTTTCACTTATGAACTGATGAACTGTCAAAAACTAAATTGTGGAGAAAAAAAAAATAAAAGAGAGAGGGAGAAAGAGAGGCTGGTGAGGGAATGACACAGTTATAACTTTATTTGTTTATCATAACTATAACTTCAGTGTGAACTGGAACTTCTCTCTGATGTTCCAAACATTAAATCTAATTATAAACCAGAAAAATGTGTGACATTTCTTACATTGATAAATTTAACATTGTAATTGTTGCCAAATCGCTGTGGTATAAGTGAAATAACACACTCCACACTATGCTGTTATACAAAAATAATACAGCAAAACACTCCTTTGGCAGGTATTATTTTCGTATAATAGCACAGTCAGTCATGTATTATTCCTTACATGTACTATATGAATGTTACAGGAAATCCCTACACATTACTAAAGATACTAAAGTCACACCATTGTATAGGTTTTACCTATAGAACTATAAATAGATTATTTTATTTTCCAACCTAAAGACTTAGGATACAAAAAGATAAACAAATGCCTTTTCTTCTGGAGACATAATGTCAGCAGTGATTTATGTGCTAATCTGTGTGAGCACCTTGGTCCCTTTGTGGATGAGCTGCAGGCAGGCAGGCAGCATGCGGTCGAAGAGGCCAGTGATGAGGTCTTTCTGCACGGAGCACAGTACGGACGGCAGGGTGTTGAGCCAGGAGATCATTAGCGGCCTCCAGCCCAGCATATGGGGCTCCATGTAGATCATACCACAGCGAGACACCTGCACACAAACACCACCCATTCTCAAATTGTCCCATTTAAAAGTAGACGGATTTCCTTTGTGGTACTTTGTAGTCTACAGTTCTGTATTGTTTTCTATGCTAACTGGTCCATAGTGCTGTGATATGCTGCTGATTTAGGTCTTTCTTTCTCTCAGCAGGCCTCAGCTGGAAATAACAATGGACTGTTTCTTTTACAACAAAGCAGTTACAGCTTATTAGTTAATGTTCAGCACAAATCCCCAGAATTTGCATTTCATAACACAAGGACACTGGATCTTTGACCTGATATGACACTATCCTCAGATAATAACGAAGCAGCTTTTATGTAGAAGCTTTGCTTATAGCATCTGTAAGAGCATGTGTAATTTTAATGATTTAAACCCTTAAATTCAATGCTCCAATTGTACGTGTGACCTTCCTCAGGTTGTACCAGCTTTAAGCACCACAAAAAAATAACTAGTTGATTTTACTGAAAGGGTTTAGCTTTTTCTTGAGGAAGATCACACATTCTTAACACGGAATTGCACAAAATTAGGCCATTTACATAATGGAAAAGACTTTTTATGACTCATTTCTTTCTGTTCTTTTTATTGTTTAATTCCATTGCTGGAGCAGGTGCAGAGGTCTTCGGAGGCTGAGGACATTATGAACAGCCCATTATAACTGCCACGTTCCATCATTGAAATGAACGTCACATAGTTTTGCCCCTGTAGCAGTTGAATTTAAATAAATGTTGGTGGATTAGGAGCACAGATGTGGGGCTCTGGGAGTCACAAGGAGCTAGTGAGGACCTTACTGAGTCTACTGGCATGTTAGCTGAATTGTAATCGAGTTACAATGAAACAATGTGGAGTGAGGGGAGGAAAGTTGGAATGAGAACCAGCAAGATTTGAATAAAGAAGTGTGGGCCAGAAAGAGAACGCGAGAGAGAGAGAGAGAGAGAGAGAGAGAGAGAGAATAAAATGAGAGGGAGAGACAGAGAAAGCCCAGAGAGATAACAAGAGAGAAAAGGACTCTTTATGTTGCTGCCAAATTCTTTAATTTTGTGTCACAACACACACATTTTCACATTTTTCTATCTCAGCTCTCCCAAAGGCAGAAACACACTGCCTCTAATCAATATCGACTTTAATCTGATGGCAGTCCCTGCATGAAACACTTAAACGTGTGCGCTCACACACACACACACACACACACACACACACACACACACACATTCTTATTTTCCATCTTCATCGCTTAAATCAGACTTTCAATACAAATCTGATAAAAATTCACAGCTTAACACTTATGGCCCATGGACCATGTCTCATCTCTTTAGATGTTGTGACTCATATAAACAATATGTATGAATACAGACACCAAAAGCCTCTTTCTATGCTTGAGACTGTGTGTCTGTGTGTGTGTGTGTGTGTGTGTGCATGCTTTTTTTTTTTTTTTTTTTTTTTTTTTTTTTATCTCGGTGGGGACCAAATGTCCCCACAAGGATAGTAATATCTGACATATGTGACCTTATGAAGACATTTGGTCCCCATAAGGGAAGGTTTTTTTTTCTTTTTTTGCAGCTTCAAAAACTAAAAAAGAAATAAGGCTTCATTTTTGGTTGCTGGCGATAAAGTTAAGGTTAGATTTAAGCATATATAGCATCAATTAGCTGCATTAATAATTATGTCAATGGAAGGCCCTTACAAGGAGAGTAAGACAAGATAATGATAGTAAGATAAGTGTCCCATAAAGAATGGGACTTAAATCTTTCTGTTTACATAATTTCCCTTTGTTACTTAAAATAATGGGATGTAATATAATGTAATATAAATCTAATATATATGTCATGTATTAATGAACTGAACAGAGATTTTTTTTTCTCCAAACTTGTCTTAGATAAAAGGTTTTGTGCAGAGTGAGCTGGCATTGGAGGTTTTAAAAGCCAGTGTCAGCGTGTCATTACAATCTGCAGATGAAGCGCCTGAGAGAAAGAGATTGTTGGAAAAGAAGGATTGGTAATGGATTTCTCATAGCTCCCTTTTTGACAGGCTTGCTGGAAAAAACCTACCACATACCAGAGATAATCTGATTTGTAGTCCTTTTTAGATGAACATCAAAGTATGAATTTGCACATGACATGCCATTTGTATGCATCAATGATGAGAAAATAGAGGGATTCATTTTCATCTTATTTCATCATATTTACATCAGAAAAAAGTGGTAGCCAGTGGTAACATCCACACAATATTTCAGGTCCAAATATTGAATCACTCAAGCTAAAAATGACTCTGTCGACATTTCTACGAGAATTCATTTGTTGTCTTTCGCAGCTTAACCTTTATGGCCCATTTAGATTTTTACTAAATATAAAGCTCGAAACCTTATGTTCTTTGCCATATTTCATTTCTATTTTCAAATTACCGGCCGCTATCAAACCTCCCCTTTATCTCCATGATCCTAGAAAAGGTTGCAGTTCAGCAGCAAAGATCATACTGCTATAGAAATCACATTCATTAAATCGTTCAGTAGGGTTTTGGCCTCATCGTAGTGACATAGCACTGGTTAAAGTAGTAAATGACCTAGTACTGTTTTCTGATCACGGTTGTGTCTCCTTGCTTGTATTACTTGATCTCAGTGCAGTTTTTAATACAATAGATACAATTTTTCTAGACAGTTGTTGGAATTCAGGAAATGGCTTTTCCTATCTCATCGGTTGACTTATCAGTTTTGTTTTGTTTTTTATGGCGATTCCTTTACGCATACAAAGGCTTCCGACAATATGCGGATGATACATAGCTCTATGTTTCAGCAAAGCCAGATGCCAGACACCAGCTTAATAAAGTTGATGGATGTGTAAAGGATGTTAAACACTGGATGCTAAGTAACTTCCTCCTACTTTATTCTGACAGGACAGAAGTACTTTTACCAAGACCACAGGCAGCTAGAGGTAAGCTTTCTGATTATGTCTGTGACATAATTGTGACTGTAACCGTAACATAATTGTAATTGTGACTTTTCAGTAATATTGTGTGCAGCAAATAAAGTTATAGATGACCTGCTACTTTAAAGCTCATGTATATAACATGACTCAGAAGCATTGCTAAGCTAAGAAATACAGTACAATGTTGCTACATGATACAGAAAAACTAGTTCATGCTTTTATTACCTCTAGGTTGAACTATTGTAATGCCTTACTGTCTGGATGTTACAGTAGGTACATAAACAAGCTTTAGTTAGTTCATAATGCAGTGGCCAGTGTCCTTACTAAAACCAGTAGTTTTTACCACATCTCCCCTATCTTATCCACACTGCACTGGCTCATAATAAAAATTTGCCTTGATTTTTAAAATACTACTAACAACCTATAAAGCACTGAACGGACTTACTCAATAATACCCGAGTGAGCATTTGGTGTATTATGGTCTGCCACACCTGCTTCGATCAAATAGTGCTCTGTATTAGTACCTAGAATAATAAAGACTTCTACTTTTTTGCCCACCAGTTGTGGAACAATCTTCCAATTGCTGTTTGAGACTCAGACACAATCTCAATTTTTAGGTCCAGTTAAGTCAGACATTTGGTTAAATATATTTTTCTCTAAGGTAATTAAGATGCAGATGTTGGGGGTTTATGGGCATAGAAAGTTATGGTAAACTGTTTTGATGCTTCCTAAGAACTCCTGTCATGATCATAAAACCTGTCCTATGCTCTTCCTGGTCTCCTAATAATAATTGACCTGTGCTTCTGTGTACTACATGCATATAAATAAATTCCACATGCCTTCAGTACAGGTAGTATTGTTTGTCCTTATTCTATACGATTGTTTAATGTAATGATCAAAATCCCACTAAGTGGTGTCACCCAGTCAAGCACCGGTTCGCTTGCAAGTCTCTTAAGGTTTGTTTCTCAAAAGAACTACACAAATACATTTGACAATGTAACTAACACCATTTACTAAGCAGTGAAAGAACCTTTTGCTTTGCAACTTAGCATACTAAGAGAACAGGTTATTAGTTGTAGTTATTATTAATAAGCATGGGAAATGTATTGTTAGTGTCTCTCACTGTGGCAGGTGAAGCAACCTCCAGGTCCATAGGTTCAAAGATGAGGCTCATTTGAGGAGACATTTGGATGATCTCACCACTCATCAGGCACAGTTTCTTATTGTCATCAAGCACTGTGTTCATGTTCTCAATCCACACTGCATCCACAGGACCATCAAAGATCAGCCACTTCCTGTCTGGTGTCTGAAGAGAAGAGAAATAGTGTTTTTTTTACACTGGCTGAGAGGCCAGCCTATAAGGGGCATTTTCGCATTTTCACGGACTAACAGACTGAGTGCCACTGTTGAAACATGCATGCGTGAGATTTCTAGCTACATTAAAATAAAGGAAATACAGTATGTGGTCAGATTTAAGAAATTGAATATAGCTTACATAGAACTATTAAATTATGTAGAGTGTGATCAATTCAAAGTAAACGCTACTGGGAAGAAATAATTACTGTATAGCATTAAACTAACATGATCCAAGCAGGTCAACTAGAATAGTGAAGTGGTAAATGTTGATTCTATGAGCTTTTTTTGCCAAGCCATCTAGCGAGCCGGTCTAGAAGAGGCATTTTCTCACACTGACTGGTGTCAAAAGATAAATGTGAGAAGAGAGTTTGGAGTTCCAACTTTTATTTCCTGGTATTTATATGTAGATGTGTTAAACAACATAGACCATAGCACATTTTGTTTCAGACCACCCGATTTGTAGGTGAGCAAAAATATTGGAACATGTGACTGACAGGTGTTCCCTGTCAAAGGGAACTCAATGTTGCATGAGCTTCATGCTGTGGGAAGTGCCCTCGCACCTGACCAGTATCTGAAGCTTGTGTAACATCATGCCTATTTATAGGCCTGCCGTGATCAGGTGACGTGGCAATTAAGTGCGTCGCATGATATAAAAACAGCACCTGTGAACCGTGCCATCAGCCTTATTATCTTCAGTGAGTCTGCATGTTGCTTGTTTGTGTAATGCTCACAAAAACACTCTTCATTTCCTCTCTATCTTTTCAAAAAAGAGAAAGAAAAATCTCTTTACTTTTCTGTCCCTTTGAAAAAAAAGTGAGAGAAAAGTATGAGTGAGAGAAAATTCAGGAATTGTGTCATGCCTTGCTCCCATTTAATAACGGAGGGGGATGGACACACTTTCTGTGTGAAGTGTCTAGGGATGGAGAATGCCAGGGCAGCCTTGAGAAGTCTGACTGTGCGCATTGCGAACACCTTACAATTGGGCAGCTCTGCTCATGGCTCGCTCTCTTCTTGGCTGAAGGGAGTTGGGTTTCAGAACCTTGCAGATCTAGGCCGGCCACTGCTGAGGCAGCCAACCGGCTTAAGTCCTGCGGATCTTGCATGAATCTGGAAGAGGAGCCAGAGATCTTTTGCTCTGTCCTCCGGGTCCGGCTCTCCACCGGATTTTGGAGCTCGCGTTGCGACTCTTCCTTCCACTATGAAATGCCAAAAAAAAACCTTCTCTGACTTTGAGGAGCCAGAAGGGGGTGCCATTGTACCAACAATGGAGAGCAGCTCTCAAGCATATAAAGAGCTGCTTGAAGTGATTACTAAGGCAGTGAATATAAATCTCCCTCACACCACAGAAAACTCCCCCTTTTTTTCCAGAAGTGCATGATGAAATATCATGCTTTTGGGGAAATCCACACACTAGCTGTAATTATAACCACGTGACATCGGATTATTTGGCCATCGTGGGGAATGAACGGCATGGCTATTTAGCTATGCCAAAGGTGGAGAAGGTTCTTGCAAGCTACCTCTCTCCATTGAGGGCAGGTAATTTAGGGGGGCCGGCTTTGCCATCCAAGCCATGTAAGGCCAAATCGGCATTGGTAGGCAAAGCTATGCAGCAACGGGTCTCACTTGTTGGTCACTGCATACAATGGCAGTGTTGCAGGCCTACCAAGCAGACCTGCTGAGTAAGCTCGACGTATGATGGCATTCTGCCAGTTCCTTCCCTGTACTGTTGAGTTCACCCAGGCATCCACGAGTGGAGCCCAAGCCAGCGCTAGTGTGAGGGAGGCACAGAAGGTGAGTGTGGTGACCCGCCTCCACCCGCAAAAAGCCAGGGGGACCAGGCGGTCACAGTAGCAACCTGCTAATAGGCCTGATCTGAGAATGATCATAAAAGGCCAAGCAGACAAAGAAGGAGTGGTTCTGAGGGACCATGGAGGGATATATAAGGGGAGATTGTTAGGGCAGTTAGCCCCCAGTACTATTGTAGGGCCTCCCCTAGCCAAGGCTTTCCCGAGTTTTCAGTGTTCTCTGCTCAGCGAGCTGTCACAGGGCAATGAAAATCTGATGCTTTCCCTCCAAAAGAATGTGGAAAAGTTAACGTTACTAAAAGACCATCTGGCAGCGTGGAAACAACTGCCAAATGTCTCTCCATGGGTTCTGTCTACCATAGAAAAGGGTTACTGGGTCCAGTTTCAGAGCTCGACCCCCCCCCGGTTCAAAGGTGTGCTCACCACAGTAGTCAGCAAAGAGCAGAGCCCGACATTAGTTCAGGAAGTAAGATCCCTCTTGGACAAAGGGGTCATAGAACATGTACCACGTTCCCTGATGGAGGGAGGTTTTTATTATTTATTATTATTATTATTATTTTTATTATTTCCTGTTCAGCAAAAAGATGGGAGTCAATTTAAGATCTGCATCATCTAAACCATACTCTTCGGACATACGGGTTCAATTTGCTGATGCTCAAACTTATCGTTCCACATTATCGTATTCATTTCAAGGACTGATCTGTGAAGATAGATCTAAAAGATGCATATTTCCACATAGAAATTTTGTCCAGTCACAGGAAGTTCCTGAGGTTTGCATTTGGAGCTTGGGGCTCAGGTTGAACCTCAAGAAAAGTATGCTTTCTCCAGTGCAGAGGACAACTTTTCTAGCGGTTATATGGGATTGTACTATGATAAGGTTGTTTCTATCCCCAACATGCGTAGGGTCTACGAGAGACTGTTGGGGCTTATGGGAGCAGCAGCCAACATCATAACTTTGTGCCTTTTGCACACAAACAACTATTTCAGTGGTGGCTGAAAAGTCGGGGGTTTCGTCCGAGGATGAAACCTCTGAAAGTAATCAGTGTCATGTGGCGATGCCTATGTGCTCTGAGAATTTGGAGGTGTTCCTGGTTTCTAGCCTCGGGCCACACTCTAGATGTGTCTCCATCATAAGATGGTAATGACAGATGCCTCCCTCATGGGCTGGGGCACAGTCTTAGACTGCTGTACAGCTAACGGTCTGTGGAATGGTAAATAAATCGCCTGGAGATGTGGACCATATTTCAAGCACTGAAATTCTTTCTGACTCAAATGAGAGATCACTATTTGTCAGTTGTGACAAATAACACAGTGGTGGTCTCATATATCAACCACCAGGGAGGGTTACATTCACGCCCCTTGTTCAGGCAGGCACAACTAATTCCTCTCTGGGTGGAGGGGAAGTTTTTGTCAGTGAATGCAATGTACATTGCAGGGAACCAGAATGTGGGGGTAGACATCCTGTCGCGGCAGGGGCTGAGGCCCGAGGATTGGAGGCTCCATCCACAAGTGGTGGAGTCCATATGACAGAGGTTTTGGCCAAGCAGAAGTGGATGTTTTTTCCTCTGAAGAGACAACACGCTGCCTGCTGTTCGTCCTCACTCATCCTGCACCATTGGGGCTGTACGCTTCTCCCCTGATCGCTCTGCTCCCACAAGTTCTAGCAAGAGTTCGCCAAGACCATCTATGTCTGCTGCTAGTAGCATTAGTCAGCTTGAATATGGTTCTCAGAGATGATATCCCTGCTAGACAGCACTCCTTAGGAGATTCCCATCCACAGGGATCTACTGTCTCAACCTGAGGGCTGATTTATCACCCTCGGCTGGAACGATGGACACTGTGGGTCTGGCCCCTGAGGGGCACCAGCTCATAGATTCTGGTCTCACAACTGAGGATGTAGAGACCATGCTGAATGTTAGAGCGACATCCACAAGGATATTATATGTGCTCAAGTGGCAACTTTTTGTCTCATGGTGTGAGGAATGTCAGCTAGACCCAGTAAACTGCACAACTGGAGCTCTTATAAGGACGTTTCTCAGCAGGGTTGGCTCCTTCTACAATAAGAGTCTACATGGCTGCCATTTTGGCCAGCCATGCTCCTATTGATGGAGCTTCTGTGGGGCAACATCCTCTAACATCGAAGTTTATGCATTGTGCCAGGTGGCTGAGGCCCATCTGCAGGCCACGCATACCTTTAAGGGACCTTTCTGTGGTCCTGGAAGGTCTGTCAGGTGCCCCATTTGAGCCCTTAGAGTCAGCTTCAGAGAAGCTTCTGACTCTAAAGGTAGCTCTTCTGCTGGCCCTGACACCTCTCAAGTGAGTAGATGATCTACAAGCTCTCTCTGTTGCCCCTTCCTGCCTTGACTTTGCCCCTAGATTAGCAAGGCCTTTCTATATTCTAGGCTGGATTATATTCCTAAAGTGCCTACATCTGCTGCCCAGCCAGTAGTGTTGCAGGCTTTCTGCCCTCCTCCATTCCTCACACCTGAACAAGAGAAATTGCATCTATTGTGTCCAATAAGGGCTCTCTGTAATTATGTCATAAATAAGTAAATAAATCAGAGCAGCTGCTGGTCTGCTTTGGCAGTGACAGTAGAGGTGATGCTGTGTCGAAGCAATGAATCTGTAACTGTACAGTGGAAGCAATCTCTATCGCTTATGAGCCGTGCAGTCTGCTACACCTCTGGGCATAATGGTTCGTTTCACTACAGGGATCGCCTCCTTAAAGGCTTTGTCCAACGGGGTACCCTTACAGGATGTGTGTGCTGTGGTGGAGTGGTCTACGCCACACACATTCATTCAATATTACAACCTGGATATGCATTCCACCCAGGGCCTGAGTGTCTTGCAGTGACCCTCGGGCTCAGATCTCTTTTGAACAGGCCATGCCCTAAGTATGATGGAATGGAATTCTCATTCCCACAGCGTGAAGCTCATGCAACATTGAGTTCCCTTTGAAAAGGAAAATCTGGGTTACGTATGTAAACCTGTTCCTTGAGAATGGACGAGACATTGCATGGCTTTGTCATACTGGAGCATGCCTGTGAATTGTGTCTTCGCTTCAGATAATAGAGGCTGTCGGCGCCGTTCACAGGTGCTGTTTTTATATCACACAATGCGTTTAATTGCCACGTCACCTGATCATGGCAGGCCTATAAATAAGCATGATGTTACAAAAGCTTAAGATACCGGTCATGTGCGATTTTTAATTTGTTGTTAAAAAGGATAAGCTAACATGAAGGTCAGAGATCTGTCTATGAGAGAAAAGCAAGCCATTTTGAAGCTGAGAACAGAGGAAAAATTTATCAGAGGCATTGCTCAAACATTAGATATAGGCAATACAAGAATTTGGAATGTCCTGAAAAAGAAATACACCACTGGTGTACTGAGCAACAGACACTGAATGGGTGGACAAAGGAAAAAACAACTGATGACAGAAACATTGTGAGAGCTGTGAAGAAAGACCCAAAAACATCAGTCAGTAACTTCAACAACAACCTCCACAGGGCAGGGGTTGAAGGTATTACAATCCACTATTCAAAGAAGACTTCAAGAGCAGAAATATAAAGGATAGACCACAAGATACAAATCACTAATCAGCATGCAAAATCAAAAAGCCATATTGGAATTCACAAAGAAATACAGAGTTGAGCCACAAAAGTTCTGGAACCAAGATTAAGCTCTACCAAAATTTTTTTTTCCAGTTTCATTTTTATTGAACATTTCTGCTGTACTAAACATTTCTGCTGAACCTTTCTGCTGAACATTTCTGCTGAACTAAACATTTCTGCTGTACATTTCTGCTGAACTAAACATTTCTGCTGAACTAAACATTTCTGCTGAACATTTCTGCTGGACTTAACATTCCTGCTGAACTTTTCTGCTGAACATATCTGTTGAACATTTCTGCTGAACTAAACATTTCTGCTGAACCTCTACCAAATTAATGCAAAGGCCAAAGTGTGGAGAAAGAAAGGATTTTCTCATGATACAAAACATACAAGCTCATCTGTAAAACATGGTGGAGGTAGTGTCATGGCATGGGCTTGCATGGCTGCTTCTGGAACAGACTCCCTAATCTTTATTTATGATGTAACTTATGACTGTGGAAGCAGAATGAATTCAGAAGTTTACAGGAACATTTTTCTACCAATTTACAGAGAAATACATCCAAATTAATTGGGAGGAACTTTATCATGCAACAAGACAATGACCCAAAACAGACAACCAACTCAACAAATGACTTTATCAGGGGGAAAAAGTGGAAGGGTTTAGACTGGCCAAGTCAATCACCAGACCTTAACCCAACTGAGCATCATTTCACCTCCTGAAGAGAAGACTGAAGGGAGAGGGACAAACAAACAAGTGAAAGAAGCTGTGGTAAAAGCCTGGAAAAGCATCACAAAAGAAGAAATCAACAATTGTCGATGAGTTGCAGGCTTGATACATTTATTATGAGCAAGGGATATGCAACCAAATATTAAGTGTTATTTACTTTCATTTACTTCAAGACTTATCAGTTCCTATACTTTTGCCTGCAGAAAAATTGGGTATGATACAAATGGTTCAATGTTTTATGTTGCTTAATGTGACAAGTTGAAATGTGTTAAGTTAAATAGTCAAATGTTTAAAAAAAAAAAAAAAAAAAAAAAGTTAAAAGAGTGTTTATTTTTCGCTGTTGTTCCATTTTAATGTGTTAATACATGATGATTCAAATGAGTATAACGCTGATCAGTCATCTATTAGGATGGTCTGAATCCTGCACTCTGGGATCGATTGCTTTAGTCTCCGCCCATATACCTGGAGGAAAAGCAGTAATTTTCCATTCGAGTAAAGCTCTCGTGGAAGTAACACCGACCGTCTTACTTGTGATTTATTTCTCCTCTATATAGATAGTTGGGACAACATTAACACATTTAGATGTAAATAAAAGCTGAAATCCTAATCTCTCATCTCATATCCATCTTTTCATATGAATATGATTTCTCACCTCATATCACTCCCAAATGTCTTTGGTTTATAGCACAAACAAATTAATTGGCCTTGTGGTTCCAGTAGTTTTGGAATGGACTGTATTTTGCCTCCTTTCTGGGCTTTTTTGTGACCTTACTGCCTTCTTTATGCAAAGGAAATTTAAGTGCACATTTCAATCATGTACAGTGCATCTGGAAAGTATTCACAGCGCTTCACGTTTTTCACATTTTGTTATGTTACAGCTTTATTCCAATGTGGATTAAATTCATTATTTTCCTCAAAATTCTACAAACAATACCCCATAATGACAACGTGAAAGAAGTTTGTTTGAGATCTTTGCAAATTTATTGAAAATAAAAAAACAAAAAAAGCACATGTACATAAGTATTCACAGCCTTTGCTCAATACTTTGTTGAAGCACTTTTGGCACCAATTACAGCCTCAAGTCTTTTTGAATATGATGCTACAAGCTTGGCACACCTATTTTTGGGCAGTTTCTCCCATTCTTCTTTGCAGGACCGCTCAAGCTCCATCAAGTTGGAAGGGGAGTGTCGGTGCACAGCCATTTTCAGACCTCTCCAGAGATGTGCAATCGGGTTCAAGTCTGGGTCCTGGCTGGGCCACTCGAGGACATTCACAGAGTTGTCCTGTAGCCACTCCTTTGTTATCTTGGCTGTGTGCTTAAGGTCGTTGTCCTGTTGGAAGATGTACCTGTGCCCCAATCTGAGGTCCAGAGCATGTTTTCATCAAGGATGTCTCTGTACATTGCTGCATTCATCTTTCCCTCGGTCCTGACTAGTCTCCCAGTTCCTGCTGTTGAAAAACATCCCCATGGCAGCATCGTGGTGGCAGCATCATGCTGCCAGCATGATGCTTCACTGTAGGGATGGTATTGGCCAGGTGATGACTGGTGCCTGGTTTCCTCCAGACATGATGCTTGCCATTCAGGCCAAATAGTTCAATGTTTGTCCTGCTCTTGGTGCAAGAGTCCTTCAGGTGCCTTTTGGCAAACTCCAGGCGGGCTGTCATGTGCCTTTTACTGAGGAGTGGCTTCCGTCTGGCCACTCTACCATACAGGCCTGATTGGTGGAGTGCTGCAGGGATGGTTGTTCTTCTGGAAGGTTCTCCTCTCTCCACAGAGACACGCTGGAGCTCTGTCAGAGTGACCATCGGGTTTTTGGTCACCTCCCTGACTAAGGCCTTTCTCCCCCGATCGCTCAGTTTAGCCGGGCGGCCAGCTCTAGGAAGAGTCCTGGTGGTTCCAAACTTCTTCCATTTACGGATGATGGAGGCCACTGTGCTCATTGGGACCGTCAATGCTGCAGAAATGATTCTGTACCCTTCCCCAGTTCTGTGCCTCAATATAATCCTGTCCCAGAGGTCTACAGACAATTCCTTGGACTTCATGGCTTGGTTTTTGCTCTGACATGCATTGTTAACTGTGGGACCTTATATAGACAGGTGTGTGCCTTTCGAAATCATGTCCAATCAACTGAATTTACCACAGGTGTGCTCCAATTAAGTTGTAGAAACATCTTAAGGATGATCAGTGGAAACAGGATGCACCTGAGCTCAATTTTGAGTGTCATGGCAAAGGCTGTGAATACTTATGTACATGTGCCTTTTTTGCTTTTTATTTTTTTATAAATTTGCAAAGATTTCAAACAAACTTCTTTCAAGTTGTCATTATGGGGTATTGTTTGTAGAATTTTGTGGAAAATAATAAATTGTATACATTTTGGAATAAGGCTGTAACATAATTTGCAAATTTTGAAAATGTGGAAAAAGTGAAGCGCTGTGAATACTTTCCGTATGCACTGTAAACCACTATAACAGCATACCTGAGAGGTGGCAAAGGCTCTGTAGGTCACAGCAAGTACGCCATCTGACCACTCATGAGAGACAGGGTCAAACTGACCATACAACTGACCCATGGTTATAGACTTGGGGTTAATAACAGTGATCTGAACCTTGTTCTCATCCATCAGGCCCTGCACAGGATTAAAAAATATTAATGTTATTACCAGAACATTATTAATATTATGTGCATTTTATTTAGTATGCAGTTAGAATATGTTACCATTTACATCTTGGGTATTTGTGCACAATTGTGTCTGCTGTTTTCCACCCAATAATTTGGAATCATCATAACAAATAATTTAAGTTTTCCACTTAAAGGGTTTTATCATTACAAAGTCCAAATGACATTCAATCTCCTACATGATCATGTAAATTATAGTCTATATCTATAATCTCCAAAAACTAACGTCATCCAGTCTTCCTGAATGAAATTTGTACCGAAGACAAGTTTGTGTTTATTATTTAGTTATACAAACATCTTTGGTCTGAATATGCTGTTTACACAATCTTCTATGTGCTTTGGTCCTCATTATGCTGTGTGATTGGTACAAATGCTTTCAGCCCACAAAAAACACATATATTATTTTTTTATATTTGTTTTTTCTTTGTTCTTGCTGAAATCTAACAATGAGAATGTTCTTAGGTAATTGCATACTATCCATCAAACAAGGAAGAAGTCTAATGAACAGAAAATTGCAAGACATGAAAACATCCGGCATCACTACTGGGCAATATCCCTCACCAAATTTGCAGAACAAGAAGTGAAAAAAATTGGGTTATGGGGGGGTGGATTCAAAATGGTGGAAAATCCAATATAGCAGAAATGAACATTATGGTAACATTGTGGTTGAACTTGACTTGACCCAAATAATCAGAGGACAGCGGAATCGTGTTTCTACAACACTGTGTTGAATTATCATTGTAAACATATGTCCAACTTTGCCCTATTGGTGGTGCTAGAGGGCTTGAGTGTCGTACACCCAAAGTACTGTTAAGGTAGCTGAAACTGTGCTCTATCACTGTGCCAAATTTCATAAAGGTGTATGAAGCATTCTATGGGCCACCATAGACTCTCGTGGAAAATGAAGAAGAAGAAGAAATCCGTGTTCTGACAAACACTGATGGAAAGGTTCATTTTTAGACATTGGAAATGTAGTTTCTACAAGCTCTACACTCAGCCCTGTGTTATTTTCATCAGACTATGGAGATTGGTGGATTATTGAACACAATTAACATATATTTTTATGTCAATTATCATGACTTATCTCCCAGCTTCCTGTGTTTCCTTCACACAAGTAGGACCTCAAACAAACTATTTTTGGTCATTTGGGTTTTCCACAAATAAATTACACCTGCAAACTATAATACCTTAGATCAGTGAAGGGTTAACCTTACTTGAATATTTAGTGTTTGAGTTTACAGGGACCCAATATTTAAAATGCACTTAGAGGAAAATGGCCTTTTTAAGTCAAGTGGAAATAAAAGATCTCCAGACTTTCTTTATGTGAACTATCAACAAAATAACATGAACTGCATAATTATTATGAAAGCTACTGTGGCCACCTTTTGAAATATTTAGGTTCTCCTCTCTTATTTGTTAATATTTCCTGAATTTTAGAGCTGTGAACTCGACTTGAAAGTGGGGCAACTTCAAGCAAGCAGCTCTGCTTGAGATTCATGTACTAAATCTGCATTTTATGTCTCGTGACATGTGGGTTATATCGCTTGTACTACTTTGGCTCATTCTCAAAATTCCTTTTGAGGTGGAGGCTGAGATAAGAAGTGTGGATCCTCAGCCTGCCTACACCGATTCACAGCTATTTGAGATGTAGCTATTTGAAAGCTCAGTTTGAGTGAAAAGGTATGGATAAAATTGACAACATGGCAGATTATTTGAGATATGATCTCTCTCACACACACTTGGATGTACAGGTCTGAACAAACATTCCTTACTCATTAGGTCATGGTATTATTGATGTCAGCTTTTATTTCTGGGCATAGTGGTTTATTTTGAATTAAATATGTGACAAGACTGATGTGTAAACAATGATAACGTGTTAAAGAATACAGAAATGGTTATACGGGCACTCTTCTGTTATACAGATGAGGATAATATCTCTAGCTGCAGTGCATATAATATGTTTGCCTGAAATCTTATACAAATCTTATAGATTTTGCCTAAAATCTTTACAGAATGCTTGTATAGTATTTCAACATTGGTTTGATTCTAAGGGAAAGAGTTCTATTTTTAGTAAATATAGTTTACCAAACCAAAACACTTGATGCAGCTGGTGCAGTGTTGAAATTATTGGCACTCATTAGTTAAATGGGCAGAAAACATTGTATAAAATAAAACTTGTATGCAATTAAAATTTTCCACTCAAACAATAGATGTTAATTTGCCAACTTCATTGGCACTCATGGCAATGAAATTCATATCTGTATTTCAATTTAAATCTGATGTTCGTCTCACACTGCCAAGGTTTTGGGTTCGATTCCCGCCACTGCCCTGTGTGTGCGCGGAGTTTGCATGTTCTCCCCGTGCTGCAGGGGTTTCCTACGGGTACTCCGGTTTCCTCCCCCAGTCCAAAGACATGCATGGTAGGCTGACTGGCATGTCCAAAGTGTCTGTAGTGTATGAATGGGTGTATGAATATGTATGTGACTGTGCCCTGTGATGGATTGGTACCCTGTCCAGTGTATACCCTGCCTTGTGCCCGATGCTCCTTGGTTCCCTGCAACCCTGAAGAAAAAGCGGTATAGAAAATGGATGGATAGATGGATGGATAGATTGGCATTCATCACCATCACCCTCCATCAACATGAGCATACTACATGCACCCATCCAAACAGCAAGAACTATTGTGAGGGAGGTAAAGAGGGTTTGCACAGCTTTCATACATCAGTTGATTCCACCAACATAAAACTGTCTGAAAGTGTTGTATACTTCCTGGAGACAACGCACAAAACCGGAACTTCTTCAGTCCTCATTAGAACTGCAATTGGAGTCATGCGGTGTGGTCTGATAAGAACAAGACATTTTTTGTCTGTGCACACCGTCAGGATGTTGGGCAACATTAGGGCTATAAACAAGGAACTGTTGGGTTGCTACAGAAACTGAATTAATTATTCAGAATGATCAGATAATGTGTTAAAACCAGCGATAAACACATATACAAAAAGAAGGTGCACAAAGATCAAGTTCATGATCATACTATACAGTGTTCACTCATGCTTAGTAACTGCCTGGTCAGTGTCATGGGGGTTTAATTCAGACCTCTAGTTTGTTTATATTTTTTATATACTGTATATTTTGGGAAATAAAACCAAAAATTCATTAAAAGACATAAAGACATGTGGGCAAGTAGAAACAATAATAAAAATAATAATTCCTGAACAGAATTCTAACTGACCAATTATGAATTCAAGTGACAGAGATGAGGCTGAGGAACTGTCAGAGCCAGAATTTACAAGCCATACTGGTAGTGCTGGTATTTCGAACACTGCATATTTCCCTGAGTTTTCCACTGTTGGTATGTAGTGGTAGGGTTCCATCCATCCATCCATCCATCTTCTACCACTTACTCATTTTCAGGGTCACAGGGAACCTGGAGCCTATCCCACTAAGCATCAGTGTGCTAGTCCATCGCAGGACACAACCCCATACACACTCACACACCCATTCATACACTACGGACACTTTAGACACGCCAATCAGCCTACCATGCATGTCTTTGGACTGGGGGAGGAAACCGGAGTACCCGGAGGAAACCCCAGAAGCACGGGGAGAACATGCAAACTCCGCACACACATGGCCCCGGTGGGACTCAAACCCCGGACCCTGGAGTTGTGAGGCGAATGTGCTGTGGTAGGGTTCATTAAAATAAAATAATAATAATAATAATAATAATAATAATAATAATAATAATAATAATAATAATAATAATAATAATAAGTCTGGTTTATGCCACAGTCACATCAGATTTAAATAATGATATGTATACTTGGAGTACTAAGCAGATACAGATCATGGCATTGCATTACACCTCTACAACAGAGACTACATTTACATGCTGTTACGTCCCGAGACATAAGGGAGTAGAATACGGAGGAGGTGCAGGTAAAGACGTTCATATTTAAAGGAGACATTCAGATAAATCCAAATCGTGAAACAGATGCGTAGTGAAAAACAGGCAGTGGGTCGGGCGATCGGCAAACAGGCATAAATGGGGCAAAGCAGGAATCGATGTCGCGGTCACAGAAAACAGGGTCAAAACACAAAACAGGAAACATAAAGCTATGACAGGGAACTGGGAGCAGAAATACTAGCGTGGTCTAAATGAACTAATCTATCGTGGTAAACTAAATAAATCTATCAAGGTACGTAACATGGACTATCTACTATTATACTATACTATATCTAATACTCCGCGAGATGTACAGGGAAGCGAGCGGTATATATCCCAAACATAATCAGTGCTAAGTGCTGGCAGCTGAGAACAATAACGAATACAATGTTTATATGCGTACAGGCATTGGAATATTGTATACTGTATACATGGTTGTTGTAAGTATGTCTGAGTTGCCATTCCTAAATACCTAGCTTGCAGCTAAGCATCTGTTAGCAACCATAATTCCCTGTGGACTGAGCATGCACATATATATCCTTTCAGTGGATTTTCTATATAAGGTGTTTATATGCAACACATTTCCAATTAAAACAGGCATATACCAGGGGTGGGAATCAGAATATTGTCTTAATCTGAATTGGGCAATCAGATTATGGTGTTTACAACATGACATAATACTGATTAGAATATTGACAAATTCGGATTAATTTCGGAATATTGATGTGCATGTAAACATAGTCAATGAAACAGTAGCATCTCCATTTTGCAATGGTCATTTCATCAGGGCTCTATGGTAACAATTTTTTAGGAGCACTTGTGCTATTATTTTAAAAAATTTAGGAGCACAGTAAAAAATTTAGGAGCATGGTTGAAGTTTATTTTTATTTATTTATTTATTTTTTTTTTTTAAGAGATGGTAATGTTAATGTGCCACAATATAATGCACAAGTAGGCATGAGAAAACTTGAGCTTGACAATTATGACAGAATTTAGGAACATAGTGTGAGCCATGACAAATTGATTTACCTTCTGATAATCTAAATTGAATTTTTTCAGTTAATTTTACAGGCTGTATGCAAAAAAACAACTGTTAACCTGTTCCACCTTGTAAACAAATACAAAAAACCTCAATGTTCAGTCTTTGAAGTCTGCTCCTCTTAAATATATTTAAAGCTACACTATTAGCCATTTTCCAAATTCTCCAAAGCCAGTTCTCAAACTGCTCTGTGTAAGTTGTGTATATATCTAAATAATCTTATAGGATGTGATTGGGTGAATTCATTTACCCGCCATATGCAAAGCGCTTTAGTTTAATGGCGTTCATTACTGATGCTCCGATCAGGATTTTTACAGCCAATACCGATTTCTTGTCATCTTGATTGACCGATACCAATCCAGATACCAATCGTTTTTTTGTTTAAGCTTTAATCAGGAGATCACTTTTAATTGAATTAAAATAATAGCAATGACGAATAATGTTGGTTAATTGATAAATGAACAAGCATAAAATATTTATTTTTAAATATCTTAAACAATAAAGAGTCCTAATAAAAAAGTAGATGAATATAAAAATGATCCATATTAGGAAAAAGAAGGCTAATAGCCTTCTAAAGAAATAACCTACTAATATATTCAAATTGATATTAAATGTAACCCATAGTAATTAAACATATATTTTATGAATTTATTATAATGTCTATTTTTTATATTCAATTATTTATTTATAACTTAGCACATTTTCTGTCATTACATTTCATTAGTTTTTTTGTTTGTTTGTTTGTCAGTTTTAGATGGGTTCCCACAGTACAGTGCCATGTCTGCTGTTAATATTGCGTGACCAGTAAAAGATGGTGGTTTGTGAGATCGGCAATTTGAGAGAAGCAGCTGATATACAGTGTTACTCTTTTCATCATAATGGGTCCTTTGCAGTATTTGCACACTTGTTCGGTTGACTGAGGTGATGAAAAGCAGTGTGAAAGTAACTGTTGAGCATTTTGGACTTCCTGTAGTTTTTATTCTGGTTGTATTATACAACTCAGAACAGGTCACTCCTAACTATTTTTCATAGTCACACAAAGGACTTTTCAGTCACAAATGCAAGTGAAATGGTCGCACTGTAGAGCCCTGTTCTTCTGTCTCTGGATTTGAATCCTATTGAATCAAACATGGTAGGCCACATATTAAAATCTCAGAATATAAAGGAGCTTGAAATATTTTGTATAGAAAAGATCTTCTACAAGTGTCTCCAACCTTTTTAGACATAAATTTGAGACCAGTATTTTGCAGAAAAATCTTTTCTGTTTGAAAAAATATGGGCTAAAAAAACTAGATAATTTCTCCATATTTTCAGTCTCAAAATATCATTGTGTTGTGTTTTCTTTTTTTTCATGAAGGGGACCAATAATTCTGGAGTTGACAGAATAGTATAGTATAGTCTATTGTATGTTATCTGTGGTCATTTCTGAAAATGAGAATTTATAAGCAGATATTGTACCCTCCACCACAATATTATGTGTTATGGATATCATACATTGGAATTTTCACCTTTCTGTTCATTTAAGAATAAGAAAAGAAACATGTTACCTTCTCACAGATATCGTTCAAGGCAGCGGCGAGGACTCGATAGGCACTCGTCTTCCCTCCAAAAGGCTCTCCCACCATCATGAAGCCATGACGCACGATCATCATCTCAAAAACCTGCAGGATCTTCTCTGCAAAGAAATCTGTTACCTGCAAGTTCATCTTCTCACTGTTCTCTTTAATGGCCTCCAGCAGGATGCTGTAGTCTGGTTTTGGGAGTTTTACACCAGGAAAAAGATCTGAAGTGATTCCCTAGAGGGAATTAGTAAAGGAGGAAAAGTAGTTAAAAAAAAAAAAGAGATGTCAAATGGTCTGAAATTAAAGTCGTGTCCCTACAAAAATGTGAACTGAAAATCAGTAGTAATCATTAAATTATTCACTATAAACTTTACATCTTAAAATAAAAAAGGCATACACTTTTACCTCAAACAATGGCAAATTATGAGTACACTGCACATCCTATCAAGTGTAAATATTTTGAATATGGGCAAATTTATCTACTATTTCTTATTATGAGGTTATTATAAATTAAATATAATATTCAGCTTGTTAGATTCTTCTTTCTAGAAACAAATGCCTATAATTTTAAAAAATGACCTGGTTTAATAAGATAGGTTTAATAATCACATTTGGTTTATAGTACACTAATAATAGGAAATACTAGATAGATCTGACTACATTTAAGATAATTTTACTTGCTAAGTAGTGTAAAAAGGGTGTAATGTCTGCTTTCACAATTATTAGCTTAGCAATGAGTGGTAGTTTGCCATTAGTAACTTCCATATTGATAAAGGTAAATAAATCAAATGCTAGATAAATCAAAGGTACTGTCAGATTTGCCAACAAAAGAGCATTTTAGCAAGTAGAGAAGGAAAACAACCCTTTTATCACAAAAATGTACTGTAAATGGAACAAATGGCTAATTTTTTCAGATGTGCGTCAAGCATCAGTAAGAAAACAAGCGAAAAAGTCCTAATAAATAGCAGCTCCTCCAATTTTGTGGTCTCCAAAAGACCATAGCCCCGCCCACTTGTTTTCTATTGGCTTAGAAACCAAAGTTTCACAGGTAAGCATCTACCTAGATAAAGTCAGACCAAAGCAAAAATAACAGCTACCAGAAGCAACATCTTTCAGATGGATCAGATCAGAAGGACATCTTTCATGTCCTGTGTCCTTTCTCCTTCAGTGAATTGGCTATCTGCTGCCTTAATGCTACTTTTTCTGACTGTAGCATCTGGTCAAAAACTCATAAAAACTATGTCAAAAGCGCACATGCTGGCACTTCTGTACAGTTGATGTATGTTGAGCTGTGTAAACAGGCATATGCAAATTTTACCTCAAACAGTGGCAAATCATGGGCTAAAAATTTGGGAAGGTTAACATCGATGATGGACCTCAGCAGAAGAATGTCCTCGTTCTCCTCAGGGAACTTCAGCTGTGACATTTCAAAAACACAGTGAGGATGTATGAGAAGGCAGAAATGGAGAAATAACCAAATGGAAAGGAAAGGGCAACCCTCGAGGTTAGCCTCGAAGTGAAAGACTTATCACACATACAACTCATTGATGTCTTTTGGGGAAAGTCTCATTCACACACTCCTCTTATGCATTTTTTTTCTCATTCTTTACTATCGCTGCCATTTATGAGTCGAGCCCAGGAGGCTAAGAGCGCTTACTTCTTCACTCCACAAGTCATTCCGCAACAGGACGAAAGGGTGCATTCCGAAGTGTGATGATGCAGAAAACAAATTGGCATCGAAATGGCATGCATGCATTCATTTTCAGAAAGCTGCATAAAAAGATACTATGCTGAAATAGGAAAATAGTGGAGGGAAAGGGAAGGTTTTGAGGTCAATATCTTTACCTAGACCCTAAAATCATCCTGATTTTTGCTAAAGTCTGAAATCCATTTTGGTGGCTTACGTGCTTTCTTTACAATGAGGGAAAAACAAGAGCACACACCTTTTAGATTTTTGAAATTTAATTAAATAAACTATCAAATCATATCCAAACATTGATGTCTTTATACTGTATGGACATATACACAAAATATATCATAGTTTAAAGCTCAATAGCAGTTGAAGAGAATGACTTACAGTCACAAAACCAACTGGAAAGTGTTCCTGTAGGTGTCAGGTATGATGCACACCTTTTGGATTTTTGATAAAAAGGTGTGCGTTATAGCTGACACCTAGATGAACACTTTATAGTTGGTTTTATGACCAAGTCATTCCCTTCAAATGCTATTGAAGTTAGAAACATGTATACCAATATGTAACTTTAGAGACAGTCCCTTAATTTGCGCATATCTGTGAATACCGAACATCCAACGTCAAGCCAACTTTATCCCAGTCCGCTAGGTTAATCTTCTCTTGTGGCTTGTCTGCAAAATCCCACCACAAGGCCCGGCCCAGAGTAACATGTTACAATAGTATCGGCAATCCATTGCTCTTCCTGTGAGACCCGGATATGAAGACTTGAATTTTAAGACCCGAATTTTAAGGCCTGAATTTTTGCAGCCTGAATTTGTGAGGTTGATGGTATTTTAACAACTAAATATTTTGGAATTGTATTTTAGGAAGGTGAATATGTGTACATTGAATTTTGAATGCTGGAATTTTGTTTTTCAATCAAAACAAATGGTATGGGGCTAAGGAAAAATGTATTTCTTTCAGATATAAATAATAAGTAACCATTGACCAAGTGATATTTTGAACATCCTGAATATCTGATGAAGCTGGCTTACCTTTAAGTTTCCAGCGGCGGTCAGGACAGATTTGACGGCCCTCATACCATAATCATAGTGGCTCTGAGAGGACAGCTGCTCTGAGCAGAGTCGATACGTGGCCACGATCTTCACTGAGAGCGGACGAGCAGTTACAAAACCACAAGAATAGAGCACGATCTCGGCGATCAGTGCGTAATCCGGAACCATCATAGCCACAGTGCGGAACAAGGCCTGAGACAAAGGTTTAAAAGATGTGCATGCCAAGATTTCTACACTGACTGACTTTACAGACCATACAGACATCTGTATTATGGATAAACATACGTCTAATGATGAATTAGTAATAATACATTTAGCCCTCATCTTTTCCTTCCAGACAAAACTATCAATATAATATGTGACATCAAAAATTGCAAAAGAATGAAGCAAATGTGTGAAGGACATTCAGATACATTTTGGAAAAATGCAGTAATTAGTGGACAGCGAAAGCTAGATTGTATATAATATCTCAAATAAATTTGAACAGTCAAATTAGTAAAATTAGAATTTTTTCATAAACTGACCTAACGACAGAGTGTTGCTGGTTTCATTCTCATGACTCATTCCTTAAATTAATTTTATAAAATGTGTTCTATATACAGTATAAAGTGATGGTTTTTTTTTATTCAATATTTTCACTATATTATAAGACACTGGCATTCATTTGGCATTCACTTTTTTCCCCAAACATGTTCTATTTATTTAATATAATGGAACATTCATCCAAAATACAAACTATACACCTTTTTGTGCCAAGAGAATGCAATACAGCTAAACAGTATTAAAACAAACAAACAAAAAAAAAAACAAGTTGATCTTAGGAAATTAAAAACACTCAACAGAATTGCATTTTAAAGCTTCAGCGATTATGTTCCTTAAAGATTAAACCTTGTTAATCCAGTAAGATTTTAATTGAGTTGAGAACACATGTTACTGCAGTACAACTAAGGGAACTCTGGCAGGAAAATTATTTGAGTGCGTGCCAACTGTGCAGTGTGCCACATGCTTCAGGTTTTGTTTCCATTCTGGCAGATGTCTTTGGGTACCCATGATATTACCATAAGGGCCATTAGCTCCACTTTGTGGAGAATCTTTGGCCTTCGAAACATGAACGATTGAGGTAAAAGCCGGGTCAGTGAAGTGTTTCATATCTAAAAATAGTTATTAATGGATGTGATTGGCTTGTGTAACATGCTTGTGTAACATGTTTGTATTAGCCCCAGATGGAGTTTTTCAGTTAGTGTTCTTGATCTACATATTGTACCTTCAGGTTATCAGGCAGTTCAGAGCGGCCAGCATATCCTGGATTCATAGTGATGAAGACAGCACAGGATGGGTTGAGCCTTAACTCCGTACCCTCAAACATCAGCATCTCGGCATGAGCTGCAATCCCTACACAGCAACATGGATTTCTTAGAACTTCTTAGGGCTTTAACAGACAGAATGCTAATGGAGCTAAATTATTTATTTGAATGAGTGCATATTTAGTATAATATGTTTCTAAATGCAGCCTTCATTTCATCTAACTGTCCATTCTGAAGTGATTCAGATCTTTAAAAAGTGGATTTCCCTTTGTGATATCTATTATTCCTGACTCTGGCAAGAGAGGTAATCTACAATTCAGGACTCACATAATGTCATGATTGTAAAGCATCCTTATGGTGACTTAATGACCATTTCATTTTGACCCAAAACTCTAATGTAAGACGTGGGCTAAGTGAATTAAACCATGAATTAAAGCAAGAGTGAACAATCAGCTTGACATTCTTGCCAGGCAATATTAGCATTTGTTTAATACATAATATCATTTTTAATAGCCACTGAAGTTGTTCAAATCATCGAGAGATGTCATAAATGGCATAATGACCTCTTTTATCCAGTTATGTCTATTTCAGAAAAGCAAAATTATCACAGATGGTTCACAAAAAGTCTAACATTTTCAAAATGGGGATATCAACATAATTATAAATTTTGACATATAGATTAGTGTTGCGTGTGTTACCGCTATCCAGAGTGTGCATGTGTGACCATGATTACCAGAGGTCTGGAACCTTTTCAGCTGGCAGAGCCATAAAAGCAAAAAAAAAAAAAGTTATGATTTTAGAGCCAGGGAAAAGTTTACCTTTTTTTTTTTTTTTTTTTAATGTTTTTATGCATGTCTCCTTATTACTATAGTTATTATCTTTACTACTATTGCAAAATTATAAAGTAGTGGTAATGTAATAAAGGCCTTTTCACATTCTGCGTGTTCTTGTCGTAACAGCCTGCACTTCACCTAATAGGCCTGTAGGTTGCACTTTGACTTAATTTAACCAACTATGATAATTTAATCAAATGATAAATTAATACAAGATGCAGTACATAAGTAAGAGTAAACTGAACACTACATACCATTAATGCAACTTCAAAATAGATAAATTCGTCTGTCTGTTCAAACTGGAAAGAAAGATATGAACGTCTTTTTTTTCTTTTAGCCATTTTACCTTTGTTAAAAAACTAAAAACACACTGGCCATGTAGTTTCCAGTCATCTAAATTAGACTAGGAAATTACTGCTCTGCTCCACATGGCTAATGAAATTTGAGCTTGATGTGCCACATCACTTTTGATTTGTGAATACATGTAATATTTTAAAATATGTAATATTTAGAGTTTTAATTGAATCGACACACTAGCTTTTGTTATCCGTGATGATTTTTATTAATTTTTTTCTCCCGCCATTGAGCCATAATCATCATTGAAGTAGCCATATATAGCTCGTGAGCCACAGGTTCCCAACCCCTGATAGGGGGTTAAGAGACACTGCAATTTTTTCTTAAATCAGCATCTCTACATGTATGGCAGCCATTCCATCCTACTGTCTGTTGAATTCCAACACAGGCACACCTCATTCTACTGAATGAAGTGATCACCTGAACCAAATTTTATTTAATGAGGAAAATTATAAAAAACACTGTCTTTGTCATCCAGCTGGTCATATTGCAAGAAGCTGGTGATGACCACAGCAGTGGTTTTTATACTTTTCCTCATTAAATAAAATTTGGTTCAGGTGATCAATTCATTCAGTAGAATGAGGTGTGCCTGTGTTGGAATTCAACAGACACTGGGATGGAATGGCTGCCATACATGTAGAGATGCTGATTTAAGAAAAAATTGCAGTGTCTCTTAATTTTTTCCAGAGCTGTATACTGTAGATAGACTCTCCATATACACACACCTCTCTGAATTGTGAGAATTTGTTGTGCCACCACAGACAGCACCTCCAAGTCAATGCGATTGAACTCGTCAAAGCATGCCCACGCACCACAGGATAGCAAGCCCTACAAGAAGCAGATAAAATCAATCAATCAAAAAATAAATAAACAAACTAAAGGAATCAAAGCTGTTCCCTCGACGTTGCGTTTAGCATAACACTATGGGAGTGCCCTTGAGCATGCGACCGGCATCTGAAGCTTGTGTAAAATCATGCCTCTATTTAAAGGCCTGCCATGATCAGGTGACGTGGCAATTAAGCGCATCGTGTGCTTTATATATATATATATATATATATATATATATATATATATATATATATATATATATATATATATATATATATATATGGCACCTGTGAACCATGCCGTCAGCCTTATTATCTTCAGCGAGACTGCATGTTGTTTGTTTGTGTAACAAAAACACACTTCACTTCTCCTCTATATTTTCTCAAAATCTATTAACTTTTCTATTCCTTTGTAAAAGAAAAGAAAAGAGAAAGAAAGAATGAGCAAGAGAGAATTCAGAAAGTGTGTTACGCCTTGCTCCCATTTCATCATGGGAGGAGACAGACATGCTTTCTGTGTGAAGTGTTTAGCGGTGGAGAATGCGATGGCAGTCCTTGAGGGGTCTTGTGAACGTTTTACGATTAAGCAGCTCCGCTCGCGACTCGCTCTCTTCTCATCCAAAGGGAGTTGGGTTTCAGAGCCTCATGGATCTGGGCCGGCCACTGCTGAGGCAGCCAGCCAGCTCAGGTCCTGGGGATCTCCTAGGGATTTGGAAGAGGAGTCGGAGACGAGTGCTGCTCTATCTCTTGCTCTGTCTTCTGGGTCCGGCTCTCCGCCTGACTTTGGAGTTCTCGTCGTGACTCCTACTTCCCCTATGGAAAGCCAAAACGCCCTCTCTGACTCCGAGGAGTCGGTAGAGGGTGCCATTGCACCAAAAACTGAGAGCAACTTTCAAGCATATAAAGAGCTGCTTGAGGTGATTACGAGGGCAGTTGAAAAGTTGAATATAGACTGGCTTGGGGAAGAGGAAGTGGCTCGTAGCAGGCTGGATGGGCACTTCCTCTCCAGTGAAAATAAATATAAATCTCCCTCACACCACAGAAAACTCCTCTTTTTCTAGAAGTGCATGATGAGATATCACGCTTCTGGGGAAAACCATACACTAGCCGTGTTTATAACCCCGCAATGTCTGATTACTCAGCCATCATGGGGAGTGAGCAGCACAGCTATTTAGTGATGCCGAGGGTGGAGGAGGTGCTTGCGAGCCACCTCTCTCCATCAATGACAGGTAATTTAGGTGGGCCAACTTTACCTTGTAAGCCATATAAGGCCACCTCGGTGTTGGTGGGCAAAGCCTATACAGTAGCGGGTCTTGCTTGTGGGTCACTACATACAATGGCAGTGTTGCAGGCCTACCAAGCAGACCTGCTGAGTGAACTCAATAGTGGGGAGGGAATTGGGCCTGAGGCAGTGGCAGAGCTGTGCCGCGCCACAAATTTGTCTCTCCAGGCGACCAAGCAAATGGCCCGTCATATCGGCCGTTCAATGGGTAGCTTGGTTGTGGCGGAGAAGCACCTATCGCGCAACCTCTCAGGGATGGGGGACAAAGATAAGGTCTCCTTGCTGGTCGCCCTTGTTAAACCTTCTGGTTTGTTTGGTGGAGCGGTTAATGCCATCGCTGACAGGTTCAGCGAGGCAAAACAGCAAATGGCGGCATTCAGCCAGTTCCTTCCCCGTCGTGTCAAGTTCGCCTGGGCATCCATGAGTGGAGCCCGGGCCAGCGCTAGTGTGAGGGAGGCACAGAAGGCAAGTATGGTGGCCTGCCTACCCCCACGGACAGCCAGAGGGACCGGGCGGCCACAGCCACAGCCTGCTAACAGGCCTGATCTGAGAATGATCATAAAAGCAAAACAGGCAAAGAATGAATGGTCCTGATGGGCCATGGAGGGATGTATCAGGGGGCATAAGGTTATTAGGGCAGTTAGCCCCCAGTGCTACTGTAGGGCCTGCCCTAGCGAAGACTGTCCCACGTTTTCAGCCTTCTCTGGTCAGTGAGCTGTCACAGGGCAATGGAAATCTGATGTTATCCCTCCAACAGAATGTGTAAAAAGCTAACATCACTAAAAGACCATCTGCAGCGTGGAAACTACTGCCAAATGTGTCTCCATGGATTCTGTCTACCGTAGAAAAGGGTTACCGGGTCCAGTTCAGAGCTCGACCCCCCCGGTTCAGAGGTGTGCTCCCCACAGTAGTCAGCACAGAGCAGAGCCCAATGTTAGTGCAGGATGTAAGATCCCTGTTGGACAAAGGGGCCATAGAACGTGTACCCCATTCCCTAAGGGAGGGAGGTTTTTACAGACGTTATTTCCTGCTCTGCCAAAAAGATGGAAGTATGCAGCCAATTTTAGATCTGCGTGATCTGAACCGTACTCTTCGGACATACAGGTTCAAGATGCTGACGATTAAACTTATCATGCCACAGATTCAGTTCGAGGACTGGTTTGTGAAGATAGATCTGAAAGATGCATATTTCCACATAGGAATATTGCCCAGTCACAGGAAGTTCCTGAGGTTTGCATTTGGAGACAATGCATACCAATATTGGGTTCTTCCCTTCAGGCTAGCTTTATCCCCTCGCACCTTCACAAAGTGCATGGATGCTGCTCTGGCTCCCTTGCGACTTCAGGGCATCCATGTACTAAACTATTTGGAAGACTGGTTAATTCTAGCATAATCCAGAGAACTGGCACTTCAACATCGAGATGTTGTTCTCGCCCACATGAGGAGCATGGAGCTCAGGTTGAACCTCAAGAAAAGTATGCTTTCTCCAGTGCAGAGGACAACTTTTCTAGGGGTTACATGGGATTCTACTACAATGAGGGCGTTTCTATCCCCAACACGCATGGGATCGATCCTATCAACATTGAGCAAGATAAAGCTGGGTCTGGGCATCCAGTCTCTACAAGAAACTGTTGGGCCTTATGGCAGCAGCAGCCAACGTCATACCGTTGGGCCTATTGCACATAAGACCGTTTCAGTGGTGGCTGAAAAGTCGTGGGTTTCATCTGAGGATAAAACCTCTGAGAGTAATCAGTGTCATACGGCGATGCCTACGTGCTCTGAATATTTGGAGGTGTCCCCAGTTTCTAGCCTCAGGTCACACTCTAGGGGCGTCTCCTTATCACCAGATGGTAATGACAGATGCCTCCCTCACGGACTGGGGTGCAGTCTTAGATGGCTGTCCAGCTCATGGTCTTTGGAGTGGCCCTCATCTGGAGTGGCATATAGATTGCCTAGAGATGTGGGCCGTATTCCTAATACTGAAGTTCTTTCTTCCTCAGTTAAGAGGTCACCATGTGTTAGTTGTGACAGACAACACAGCGGTGGTCTCATATATCAACCACGAGGGAGGGTTACGTTCACGCCCCCTGTTCAGGCCGGCGCAACTAATCCTTCTCTAGGCAGAGGAAAAATCCTTGTCAGTGAGTGCAATGTACATTCCGGGCAGCCGGAATGTGGGGGCAGACATCCTGTCGAGGCAGGGGCTGAGGCCTAAGGGTTGGCGGCTCCATCCACAAGTGGTGGAGTTCATATGGTGGAGGTTCGGACAAGCAGAAGTGGATGTGTTCACCTCTGAGGAGACAAAACACTGCCCGCTGTGGTTCGCCCTCCCACACTATTGGGGCTGGACGTCATGGTGCACATGTGGCTGAGGTCACGTCTATATGCTTTTCCCTTGATCGCTCTGCTCCCACAAGTTCTAGTGTGAGTTTGCCCTTCTGCCTTGAGAGTTTGCCTTCCTGCATTCCTTGCACCTGGATTAGCCAAAGCCTTCCTGTATCCTAGACTGGATTATATTCCTAAAGTGCGCACATCGGCTGCCCACCCTGTGGTGTTGCAGGCTTTCTGCCCTCCTCCGTTCCTCACACTGAACCAAGAGAGGATGCACCTGCTGTGTCCAGGAAGGGCTCTCTGTACTTATGTCCACCACTCCGGCTAGTGGCGTAAGTTGGAGCAGCTGCTGGTCTGCTTTGGTGGTGACAGTAGAGGTGATGCTGTGTCAAAGCAGCACATCTCTAATTGGATAGTGGAAGCAATCTCTATTGCTTAAGAGGCATGTGGTCTTGCTACGCCTCTGGGCATAAGGGCTCATTCAACTAGGGCGGTCACCTCCTCGAAGGCTTTGTCCAAAGGGCACACACATTCATTCATTATTACAGCCTGGATATTCATTCCACCAGGGGCTCGAGTGTCTTGCAGTGACCCTCGGGCATGGGTCTTTTTGAACAGGCTGTACCCTCGGTATGACGAAGTGGGTATTTTCGTTCCCATAGTGTTATGCTAAACGCAGTGTCAAGTTACCTTTGAAAGGGAACGTCTGGGTTACGCATATAACCTTTTCCCTGAGAAGGGAACGAGACGTTGCATAGCTTTGTCATAACAGGGCAGGCCTGTGAATTGCTTATTCCCTTCAGATAATAGAGTCTAACGGCACGGTTCACGGGTGCCACATACATACACATATATACATACATATACATATATATACGCATATATATATATATATATATATATATATATATATATCACGTGACGCACTTAATTGCCACATCACCTGATCATGGCAGGCCTATAAATAGAGGCGTGATTTTACACAAGCTTCAGATGCCAGTCGCGCACAAGGGCGCTCCCATAGTGTTAAGCTAAACGCAACGTCTCGTTCCTTTCTCAGGGAACACGGTTAGATGCGTAACCAAGATGTTCTACCTTCTAATCTATAAAGCCTCAAACTCCTTTGACCATCTCTATTCTAACAAGCAAATTCTTGAAGTTTCTCAGAACAGAAAGAATGGTAGCTACACTTTGTGTTTCTCTTGAAGAAACACAAAGGTAAACACAAACATAGGTGAACCATACAGTTTTCATCACAGTTGTAAATCAGATAAAAATAAAAATATATAAAGGAATACAGATCCTGAAAATGCAAAATATGAAGATCTTTTAATACTTCATGTATCTTAGTTTATTCACACGTATTTCAGATCAGTAACAACAATTCTTACTACAGTAGGGTGCATAGTTCTAAGCACAAGGCAGAAAAATTCCATTTTAAATTTACTCTAAAATTTACAGTTTAAAGTTACAGTGGATAAAAAGTCTACACATCCCTGTTAAAATGGCAGGTTTTTGTCATGTAAAAAAAGAAAACAAGATAAATAATGTCAGAACCTTTTCTACCTTTATAGTGAAATTTTAACCTATTAATTAAAGTGAAAAACAATAATAATTTTAGGGGGAAAAATAAAAAATGTACAATAACCTGGTTGCACAAGTGTGCACACCCCTAAATGAATACTTAGTTGAAGCACCTTTAGATTTTATCACAGCATTTAATATTTTTTGTAAGAGTCAATCAGTTTGGCACATCTTGACTTAGCAATATTTTGCCATTCTTCCTTGCAAAAGCATTTTAACTCTGTCAAATTGGCTGGGCATCTCCTGTGCACAGCCCTCTTTTTCTCTACTTGTTGATTATTGTCTTTACAGTGTTCCATGATCTATCCAATGCCTTGGAAAAAAATTTGTAACCCTCTCCTGAATTATTTTTTTCAAGAATGAGATCCTGTATGTGTTTTTAAGCTCTTTGTGGCCTATATCTTTTCCAGTTGGCTGTTACCAAGAAGTCAGGAAAATCCTATAGGAACAGCTGTACTTTATTGCGGGTTAATCAGTCACTTTAATCGATGGCAGGTGTATACTAATTAGTATTTAACATGAGTTTGAATGTGACTGGTTGATTCTGGTGGACACTGCGACATTCTCAATTATAAAAGGGTGTGCACAGATATGCAAGCTGGGTATTGCAAATTTTTTGTTTTTACTTTTTTCCCCAAAAACATTTCTGGGTGTTTGTCACTTAATATTCATATTTTGCAATTTCACAATAAAGGTGACTAATGTTCTGACATGATTTAACTTTCATTTTTGACATCACAAAAACCTGCCATTTAAACAGGAGTGTGTAGTATTTTTACATCCAATGTATATTCTTCAAACAATATAATTATGTCTTAAAAGTACAACTCAGGAAACAAAGGGAATCTGGACATTCTGAGACAGAACAAAATTTTCTTTATTAAGCAATCTAGCTGGATAGTAGATCATTAGGTGGCTCTATAGTAATGCACAGTATACAGTAAAAAAAAGAATATAGATCAGTACATTTTCGATAATCCTTTCAGAAATTGGTTGCTTACTGCCCACACAGCTGACATTTTCACTGTTCTGCTGCTGCTCAAAGTGTTTAGACCAGAAATGGTGGAATTGATCATTTTCCCCATTCATTGTACTGTCTTTTTTTTTTTTTTTTTTTTTTTTTGAGGTTCTGAAAGATGAAAGAATTTCTCACAGTTCATTTAAGTGGTAAATCATGAGCAGGGAATAATCAATATCACACAAGGCACTGAGTCATCACACTGATCTGCAATTCAGCATGTTGATACATAGTTCAATTGGATTATGTTCCTTATTAAAAGCTTGTTACTGATGATTAAATAATTTTAAAGCAGTAAAATGCAACCAGCTGGTCATGCCCTCTTACTCGTCTCTCTTGTTTTATGCAAACTCTGCTTTGGAGTAGGAGAAGCAGCCAAGATGTGGGCTACATTTTACACCTACATTTTAAGTGTATGTGCTAATTCACTTTAAATAGGGTGATAAAATCACAATTTTGCATGTTAGAAAGAAACAGGTTGCAAGTTTATGCAATCGAATGTCTGAGTGCACCTTCTCTCTCTCTCTCTCTCTCTCTCTCTCTCTCTCTCTCTCTCTCTCAATCTCTCTCAATCTCTCTCTCAATCTCTCTCTCTCACACACACACACACACACACACACACACACACACACACACACACACACACACACACAAATCTACATAAAGGTTCCAGGTAAACAACCGACTCTTATGAGCGCACTCTGAATAAAACCCTGCCTATGATCCATAACGGCTGTTAGGTTTTAACATCTCTGGATTCATCATCAAACAAGCCAGGCTCGCCAAAGTCTCTGTTGCCATGGCAACTGGCTATGTTCTTTTCTAGCTTTTGACCGCATGCCGTCTCTTGAGCTTCACCTAAAGTACATCTTCATACAAATGAGCAGGAGCTCCTCTAAGCCTGTTTTCCTTTTCATTTCCATGCTAACTTCATTTTTAATATCGGCTATTACAGCCTTTTCTGCTGATAAGAATATTTTTTTTCAAATAGCTGATATAATTCTGCATTCTGTTCAGTACAAGTTTAATATAAGCTAGTAATTGGGTGTTTTTTTAATCTAATAGTCAGATATAAAACCTAATTCACATAGATATTTCTGTCATCACAACGGTGTGGGCAAAAGTGTGGAACTCAATACAAATTTAATTTACAATACAACCCAGACCTCAGGTAAATGTCACTGACCTTAAAAAACTTTCCCAGGGCAATGTAATCAAGGCCATCAGAGCAGTTGAAGACAACGCATTGCTTAGCCACAGCTTTGGCTAGATCTTTAGTCGTCTCGGTCTTCCCTGTACCTGCTGGGCCTTCAGGAGCTCCTCCTAAATGCAAATGCAGGGCTCCAAAAAGGGTTCTAGGGACAAAGGTGTGGGAAGTTTTTGCCAATTTGGTCAAAAATTAATTAACCTTTTTCACTTTCTTTTTTTTTTTTTTTTTAATTATTTTGCAAAATATAAAGTTTTATCACCAAAGTCAAAGATAAATTTGGTTATAAGTTTCTGTGTGCAAGCAAATCATCATCTAGCATAAATGCAACAATATCTTTGTTCTGTTTACATTATGTTATAATATTGTGGCTAACATCAGATAACATTAGCATTAAATTAACATTTGTGAGCTATATACAATATATTTAATGAACTGGACCTTCAATTAAAAAAAACAGGACTGAATGTCAAGCTCTGTAAGACGTGTTTGTGTGGCTGCATAGAAACATGCATTGTATGTTCTAATTTATTTTAATATTATTAAATGTTTTACAAGAACATTTTAAGCAAAATATCGTAGAAACCTCATATTTTAAAAAGTTAAATATCTTATATTTTAGAGCTTGCGAATGCAGTCAGAAAAAATATAAAACTTAGTGAAAAGCATATATGATCATAATACATCTTTATTCTTTCTGTCGTTTGATATTGTTAAAAAATAATGGACTTAATAATTTGAAGTAATCTTTAATCTGTTGCTAGGTGGCATGTCAAGACTGAGAAGTGCTATATCTCAAAATGGCTCTTCACCCAGACAGAAACATATTAATACTAAGGTAATGAAGTGTTGGTGCCACACATGAGATTTAGAGCTATAAAGAGGAGAACTGAACTGATGCCGCAGTCCATTAATATGCAAATTTAGTTCCAATGCACAATTTTTAAAGATATTGGCCATATTTTTTCCCCATAAACAATACTAATGCTAGAGTAGATCTTTTTGGAGACTGTAACTAGAATATACTGTGACTGCAGAGATTATTACTGTAGATAATTAACTAGACCATTTCTTAAAAAAAATAATAAAAAATACTGATTTGGAAATCGTTTTGAATATCTTTTTCCTAAAGTATTTTTTTGCCCCCTTGGTTACTTATTGTTAACTAAGCAGTATAACAGATGATATATCTGACTACATAAAGAATTTTAAATCTTCTGATTTTTAATATATTTTCAATGGTTGCAAGTTACAAAATTAAAGCAAATATCAATACACAAACTATAAACATAAGGAGGATTATGATGAAATGTCTTTGGAGAGGTAGAAGGAAAAAGAACTGCACTATATGAGTAAAGTTTAGCATAAAGCTGTTCTGACCTGTAGCAGCGATCAGTGAGAGGGGTGATGACCAGACGTGGTGTGTTACCCAGGTACTCGTAGCCATAATCCAGGCCTGCATTAATCATTTTCGTCTGAAGCTGGTTCTCCTGCAAAAGTAAAGAGAAATGCTGAAAAGATAGAAGAGAGTACTGAATGCTGAAGAGAGTTTTTCACAGACACTGTATACAACACTCGTATCATAGTATTGGGAGAGATAAACAGTAGTACCCCCCATGGAAATTGTTGGGTTTTTTGATATATTTGGACATGCAAACATTTGATCATCTTTGAAACAGTGCGTATTAATGAAGTTGATATACTTGAAAAAAAAAACACACAATGGAAATTAGCTTTTTAAATTATTTATTCAACATAAATATCAATAGATGTAATATTCTTCTCTGGAAAAAGTAAGTACACCCTTGGCCTTACATAAGCAGAAATAACTTCTTGTAGGCATTTTGCATAATTGTCCACCAGTCTCTGACATTGGCTTGCTGAAATTTTTGACCACTCTTCCATGCAATACTCTTTCAGTTGCAAGATGTTTGAGGGTTTTCTTGTATGTGCTGCCCGTTTCAAATCCCCCCACAAAATTTCCATGGAATTCCAATCTGGGCTTTGACTAGGGCATTCCATAACCCTCAATTTATTCTTTTCGAGCCATTCCTTGGTGGATTTACTAGTGTGCTGAGGTTCATTATCCTGTTGAAAAGTTCAACTTCAACTTTCAGACAGATTGCCTCACATTATCTTTAAGCACTCTTTGATATGATGCAGAATTCATAGTTGAATAATGAATGCATGCTGTTCTGTCCCTGAGGTAGAAAAGCAACCCCAAACATAACATTTCCACCACCGTGCTTCACAGTTGGTATGAGGTGCTTCTCCTGAAAAGCTGTCTTTGGTCTGCGCCAAATATGTCTGCTGATACTCTGGCCAAACACCTGTAACTTTGATTCGTCTGTCCAGAGCACATTGTTCCAAAAGGCCTGGTCTTTGTCTATATCATCACTGGCAAACTGTAGTCTTGCAAAGGCTTTTTCCTCCCATGCACATTGTCACATCTCAAGGTTGGAGTTTGGAAGCAATCGCAGAATTTCAAACAGTTTATGAAACGAGCAACAAAACAAAGACACTAGGACAACTTGGCATAATACAATTGCAAAACTAAACATAATAACAAGATCAAGAAACATGTTAACATGGAACACGGTGGTCTAAGACAAACAAAAGACAGAGAAACAGTGCAGACAATGGCTATATATAAGTGTGCTCATTAACAGAAACGTGAATCAGGTGCAAGTGGTCATGTGACATGTAGTGCAGTGCAGTGGCTGATGGGAACTGAAGTCCACAGTTACCTCCTTGATATATGACACACGTCAAATTTGTGCAATCTCTTTCTGATTGTAGAAGCATGCACTTTGGCACCAACAGTTCAGAGACTTACTAGCATATCCTGTGATTAAATTTTGAGGTTCTTGGAGACCTGTTTTTGCATCAGACGGTCTGCTCTTGGGCTGAATTTGCAGTCCTGGACAAATTGGCAGTCGCTTGAAATCTGCACCACTTGTAGATTATTTTCCTTACATTGGAATTGTGTATTTCAAATAATTTGGAGATCTTTTTAAATCAGTTGCTAGACTCATAGGCATCCACAACCTTTTTTTCTAAAGGCCTTACAGAACTCTTTATAGCTTGGCTTTGGATTTGAACGTGTGATAAATGTACAGGTGTTCTTACTTTTTCCATGTGACTGATCTGGATTTTTTAAATTAATTAAAATTGTAAAAATTACAATAAAATCTTTAATTTGATAGTGTATCAAGTTTAACAACAGGCACTGTTTCAAAGAAGATGAAATTTTTGCTTGTCCAAATATGTCCAAAAAAGCAACAGTTTCTATGGGGTATACTTATTTTTTTTCTCATGACTGTAAGCCTAGATGATATCATGAATATTATTAGTTATGTAAAAACTGTATCATTGTATTGTAGATTTAGGAAAGACACAATTCTGTCTCTCAAATATTAAGAACATTGCATATGCCAGATTACACACACACACAAGCACACAAACACACACACACACACACACACACACACACACACACACACACACACACACACTCACAATCCAGTAATAACGAAGCTGGCTGAGCCACTCAAAGTTGTTCTCGTCATCCACACCCTTGTGCACAAGAGAGGCCAACACATCACGAGCATGCACATCCAACACCACCAGCGCTCCAAGAGTCACGCGGTTCTGTTTGGACAGTTTCCCACGCACCAGTGCCACTATATCCTCAATCTGTTTGTTATTCTGACGCAAATAAGCTTCCAGAGCCTAAGAAAGAAAGGAGCAGAAATTTCAGACTGAAGTCTACAATGATATTAAAGGCACAATACTTTTATTTTTTTAAAGTCCAAAAGTTATAATTTTTTAATCATTTTTAAGAGTCTCCAGTAAGTGAGGAAATGGAAAGAGGGAAAATAATGATAACTAAGACTATTATATTATTCTTATTATTATCAATTGTACCAGATAACTACTTATAATTTCACAAGTAATGTCTTAAGTAACAAAAATGAATGTGGGTGTGTAGCACAGACCTGTGGTCCTGTTACAATGGCTTTGTGGATGTGTTTGGTCCAGTACACCTGAGACACACACAGTACTGTCTGACCTGGCCAGACTCTTACCCAGTTGATCCGCAGCTCTTTAGGGTACGCCTCAATTGCCTCTTCTATCACCTGCAAATCACAATGAAAAACAAGTTTACTTGGATATAAAAATTTTTTAGAATCTTATTTGGTAAAGTTAATGCTACAATGTCTTATTAAATACTATGGTATTGTGAGACATTGTTTAACAAGATGTTTCTATTTTTTTTTTACTTATAAAAAATGTAATGGTGTGCTTCATGCGTACAGTTTCTCCTTTAAAGTTTGGTGTGAGCACTTACAACGTCTGATATAATCTGAAGTACTAATGCTTGTAATGTCTTATTTATGATTATATGATATTATACAGTGTGATATGATCTTAGTAACCTAGGCCTTTTCAGTTCATAGAAACATGTCAGTGGTTTGCTATATGTTACAGATACTATACATGGAGTTCAGGTCTGAAAATTCTGAGATATTACTTATTTACACTGTTAATAGGTGAAGATAACTCTTATGTATAATAATATACAGTAGATGAAAAGCTGCAATAAGCCCAATGTCAGCTGGAATAAAACTTGTTTGAGATATGGTTGCCATGGGGTAAGTTTTATATTTGCGGAAATATCTGAGTCTGTATTACTATATAGTCAGTATACTGTAATTTAATTCTTATGTAGCACTACACAGCTGTTATGATAATCTTTCAAAAGCCTAATATACCATCCCAAGTTGATGGAATCACATGTGTGAAAATCTCAACTACCATGGCTAAAGCAAAATTTCTTAAATTCAAATCACACATAACGTGTAAAATGTACATGAATCCAAATAGGGCTGATTATTATTGTCCAGTAACAGCATGTCCTGAAGTCTTTTATTCTCTTTTTACCACACAACTTGTCAATGTTCACATTTGTTATTCATTAAAGAAAGATCCGGTGTACTTTTTTACGAGTTTATAGTTAATTGTTTAATAATTTAAGAGTGTCACTTATAAACTTTGCTATAACAGCAATCAGAAGCCTAGATGTCTTTCCCTCACCATCCTCTTGTTTCTCCCTCTTCAAATTAATAATGCAAAAAAAAAAAAATACACACAGTTTGTAATGTTACTGAGAAAATGCAAAGTGCAAAGCCCTTTATCCTGAAGACTCCTTCCAACAAATGCTAAATAAATGTCTCCTCATAGAAAACTTCACTATATCAGTGTGTTTTTAACCAATTTATGTGGAGCATCTACTATACTATATCTGCTATGCTATAAGTCCCTGTGTACTATAGAAATTATAATGTATTAGAACAGTTTATTGATATAAACCTATAATTTGACTTTTAGCCAGAACATACTATTAGAGTTGCTGTTATAGAAGATTAATCAACACCTATTTTGGTTTAACAGTTTAACAACACTGGTATACATAGAACTAGCATCTAAATATAAGAAAATGCAGTGTTTAACTGAATAATACATTATACAAGGACTAAAAACAGGACATGATTTAGTGCATGGAGTTTTTTTTTCTTTTGACATGAACAGAAAATAAGGGTTCAGGAATCAATCCCAAGTGAAATTGCCTAGCACCTTGTGTAAGGATGTGAGCATGCCATGCTCCAGCTCGAGGAGCCATTTCTCGACCTGACCACGGGCTTTAGAAGTTGAGATGATGTCCAGCAGCTCCACCACCTCACCCTCACTGCTCTTCATGTGTGTGATGTCCAGAACTTCAGTGAACACAACACTGGCGATGCCCTCAAAACACTTCTTCAGATGTGGCTGCACTCTGAAAGGGAGTCCAAATAAACTTTTAGGAAAGCAAAATGGAATACAGATTCTTCTCAACTTCTGGGTGTCTCTGTAAAAAAAAAAAAAAAAAAAAAAAAAAGGCATTCTGTACACATACAAGTATACTGTGAAAATAATGAAATAGTAGCCTGCAGCACAAAAGACAAGAGCAATAGACAAACCTACGATACAATACAAATCAACAAATACACATGACAATTGCACTATTAATTGCACAGTAATTATACAGAAGTAGCAGGATAAAACCAGTGGGATAAATGTACAAAGCTGATAAAAATGTTATTTGTATTTTGGCTGTTTGAGCATTTATCCAAGTAAAATTACAGAATGCTTATATACTGTAGTTAACTAAAAAAAAAAAAAAGGGTTAAAGTGTCACTTACTATTAACAACCTTACAATACTATTCAGCCTGCTTGTTTTCAACACAGACTTATCGACTTCCCTTCATGACTATATGTTTTTGGCAATATGCACTTAATAACTATGTCCCTAGCTAACAAAATAAAACAACAAAGTTACCCATGCTATAGTGAATAAGTGGAGTAGTCTAAGGCCTTACCCACAGTGAGCTCCATGAAGATTGTATCCTGCACAGAGCCCTGACCTCAACCCACTGAACCCCCTTGAGAAGAACTGGAACACCGAATGCATCCTCAGACCTTCTCACCCAGTTCCTGACCTCACTAATTCTCTTGTAGCTGAATGAACACAAATCCTCACAGCCACGCTCCAATATCTAGTGGAAAGCCTTCTCAGAAGAGTGGAGCTTATTATAACAGTAAAGGGGGATGAAATCTGGAATGCAACGTTCAACAAATACACATGGGTCTGATGGTCAGGTGTCCACAAACTTTTGCACATATACTGTAGTGTATAATGAGCATGCTAAGATGATGCATGCTTCTGAAGCAAGAACATTTATGCCATTTCTGTCAAGCAGTTTGATATGGTGCATACTAGCAAAGATGGCTAAGCTAAGCAAGAACAGTATGCTGTATGTAACAATATGCTGAAAGGAAGAAAGGGATGCTGAGTTTATATTGTATGTAGTGTTAGATTCAGACTTTTTCCTAGTGTTATTTTGAAACAGGATGTTTAATGGCCAAGATGTTGTCTGATTAGTGCAATCTCACATCTACTGATTGTTAACATTGAATCTCCCAGCCAGTCTAGTTTATACCAAAAAGATCTGATCTGTACCATCAGACTAGTCACAGGACTAGAGCAATGGTGCAGCTGACACTATACTTCCTGTCTCTCTGAAACCTTATCTTCCATAAAGTGACATGTTGCTGATCTTTAGAGCAAAGTTACCAGGGAAACGCCACAGCGAAAAAATTGTGATTTAACAGTAGCGATCTCAAAGAATGACCAAAACAGATAGCACTGATAACAACAGTCGAATTAACTCATCCTCTTTGGCTCTCCACACTGACACTACAATGTGAAAGCACAATGTCAGTTGTGTATTGTATTTTAAACGAAGCACACAAGCTCTGTCCTCATTCAGTCCCCATTTATCCCAGATTTCTCAGTATTACTCTGATGGATTCCAACACACATGGGCACTTTCCAAAATTCAGCTTTCTATAAAGAGCTGGGTTCAGTTAAATTCTCAGAGGAAATGACAGAGCAGAGGACAAAGGGATAATGTGCACATGTGTGTGAGAGAGAAAAAGAGATGAATGAGCCTAAGAAAAGGAGCACAATCAAGGAAGAGCACTAGGAAGAAAAGAGAGGGAAAGAGAGGCAGTGATTATGAGATTTGTGGAAATAAAGGTCTCCGTGTCGGTGCACACATTCATTATTAAACAAATACCTTGGGTGAAATAAGACAAGGATTGCTTATCAGCCAAGGCTATTCTCAAGAGAGCCACACCATAGGAAGTATCCCAGAATGTCATATGGAAAAGAGATTCTATAATTAAATTCCCACAGTAAGTACAGGATTTTCAGAGGCTCAAGATGAGTTTTTTTTTTTCCAGGGCCAAACACAGCTAAATTGCTTTTCATGTGTCCTTGCTCTTCTGGTCCTACTGTGGATTCAGTACGGGCTGTGGATAGATGCATTTTGATTAACATAGTGACTCTGTTAGAAGAACAGACTGCATAACTTTAATATCACATTGTCTTCAAATTAAACTGTTAAATTTTCTTTTCTGTATTACTTGATCATATGCAGATTTTAAACTTTATTTATCTGATGAGAACTTTCAGTAAACAAATGATATGTTATGTTATGACATATGGCATTCGTATTAGCTAAGAGAAATACAGACTTCATAAAATCTGCCCAAATCTTTCCACAAATCTTTCCAAACACTACTGACTACTACTAATATTCCCTCAAAACTAGTCACAAGTTTATATTCCTTCGAGCTTACATTATTTCAAAACGGGCTACAAGTTTACATTCTCTTGAAACTAGCTGCGAGATTGTGTTCCTTCAAAACTATCTACAAGCTTATATTCTGTCAAAACTATCTATGAGCTTTTGATGATGACACCACACACCTCAATAGTGAAGGGAACACCAGACACCAGCTATGAGTGGTGTTTAATATTATCCAACAAAAATGTAAATAAATTTAGGGGTGTACTTACTTTTTCCATGTGACTGATCTGTTGTCAATTTTAGAGTTTTATTTGATAGAGTGTATCAACTTTATTAATAGGCTCTGTTTCAAAGAGGATCAAAAATGTTTGCTTGTCCAAATATGTATGTATGTATGTATGTATGTATGTATGTATAAATAAATAAATAAATAAATAAATAAATAAATAAATAAAACATTTCCATGGGGCATACTTATTTTTTCCACTTGACTGTATATAGTTATTCTAAAAATAAATGTCAAATAGACTGCAGGCAAACACAAATTAACTGCCTTCATAAGCATGAAAACACCTTACATAATACCTATCAGCATTAGTTTGGTTTAAAAGGCTATTTGGCTTTAGCAGCATGGTTCATGGTCCAACAATTTGGTTTCAAGCTGTTGTTGAAATCGAGTCTAATTTATTAGGACCTACTCATGAGTCCCAAGAATGAGGTAAATTTTTTATGTAGAGAGGAAAAAGGGTCTTGGATGTACAATAAGAATTGCCAGTCTATTCTCCTTTCTGTTCTACAATTTCAACCTAGGAAGTTTCACCCAAGTATACAAAAAGCAGTGGTGCTCTCTGCTAAGAATTTACCCAGAACTGCATTGCTGTTTTTATTTTGCAGACAATGTATAAGAACAGTACACCAGTCATTACAGCCTTTTGTTCCGTTACCCAATTATTTTCCATATTGAAAAACTAAACAAGTTTATAGGATGGAAGCTTCAAACTCAATTTAAAGTTTGCCAAAAAAAAATCTGATCTGCACTGATCTCTAAATTGATTCAATATGGGTTGATTTCTCTGCCAGGTTTTAATTATAATTTCCCAACAAGATGCAGTGATTTTACTCCCAAGTTGAATTAAAAAATGGATTGTTTTTTTTATTGGTTCTTTTAAGGGTTACATGTAATTATACTGGAAGCAATCCAACACATGGTTTCAAATTAACCTACAAACTCTTCATGCTTTTTTCCCCACCCTTCTAAACATTGATATGAAATGAATTCTAAAGGAAAAAAAATCTAAATTAAAAAAAAAGAAAGATAATTTCCATTGATTTTTTTTCTTTCTTTCTTTTTTTTTTTTTTTTCAAAAAAGGCAGATCAAATTTAATTTGATTCAACCCAGATTTGACCCTGTACCTGGTTGGGTCCTTTGTCTCAGAAAGAATCTCCAGTAGCTCATCGTTGGACAGAAAGAAGAAGCGAGGAAAGAAGAGTCTCTTCTTTTCCAGGTACTTGTTCAGGCCTTTCAAGATGAGCTCTAGGAACTCGTTGCTATTCTTAAGCTTCTCCAACATCTTATCGATGGCCACCACAGCCAGAACATGCTTGTCCTAAGGCAAGAGACAAAATGGGTTTCACATCAGTATGAATGTCTGATTTAAAATTTCCCTACACAAGTGTGATATTTCGTTTTAAGATCTGGTGATTAATTTTTATCTAATTTGCAATATTGGTCATAAATGGCTCAGAATAGGAGTATGCACAGATTTTCAAATCCATTTGAGGGGCCAGGATTTGAGTGAAATATTGACATCACTATTTGGATATTCTTTATGTATTATATCCACATAAAATCAATGGGAAATATGAAAAAGTGAAGCAACATCTGGCCAGATATAGTGGATCTAGAATGCAAGACTGTCATGGTGTGCGAGTTAGATCTCAGGAGTAGGCATTTTTTTCTCTCATACAGGTGAGAGTGAAAGATCAGATATGAAGCTTATGGGACAAGATGGTGCATTCTTAGCCTTAAATGACAATGGACACAAATCGCGTACCTCAAATTTGTAGTTTAAGCCCTGTGTTGCTCTTACTTTTTCCATTCACTGGTTTAGTAAATATTACGCTATCAGATTACACATACATTAACACAAACTTTGTTAATTCAATGAGATTTTCAAACATCCTGCCTGCCTTTTCAGCTCTGTGGCACTTAAAACTTCTCATGAAGACTCTGGAGTGTGAGCTTCTACAGTAGAGCTGTAGCTGAGCTGACATTCAGTAAAACTTTTCTGTATGTTCGATATTTCTCTTCATCATTTCTTTATACTACATCTGTCAAACACAAACACGTGTGCTGCCACTGACAGGATGAAAGTTTAATTGCAGTCGACAAATGATGCTTGATTACGCTGCATGAAAAAAAACAGCTTTTTCTTTTCTAGATGTTAACTGAAAACACTTTCATTAAATTGTATGGCTATCCAAATATTAAAATTAGGCAGAAGGCTTATCCGTAGTGCAGAAACCGCAAAAGCCGTGTGCAGTACAGCAGATATTTACACTAATTATTTTTTAAAGTTTAAAGTGGAGGAAAGTACCGTTTTGTACTGTCAAAATAATGAAGGCCAATCTTTAAGCATAAACATCAAAGCTTGTCGAAAGGATTTATAAGATAACACAAAGCACATTGCAATCACAGCATACAACTATATAATTAAAGTATAGTTATACTATACTTTAATTATAATAATTATAATTTATAGTTTTTTCCAATTATTGTGCAGCCTGACACTCTCAAAAGGGACACATCAAGAGATGAAAAAGCATATGCTATACGATCAACACGGATGTACACCATCATCTCAGAACACAGCTGTCTCTGCTTTTAAGTCAAAAAGGTTTAAAGCATAACAAAGGTAACTAATTCAAACCAGCCTCTGTGCAAAAGGTTGAATTAAAGGTCTGTCCTTCATTTGAAACAAAGCAAACAATTAGAAGCACTTCCTTCTCTCTCTCTCTCTCTCTCTCTCTCTCTCTCTCTCTCTCTCTCTCCCTCTTGCTCTTGCTCTCTTTCTCTGCTCTGTTCATTGAAGTTTGAGAGAAACTAATAATTGGCCCCTGAGCCTTCAAATTCTGATTGCTATTGATTTTCTATTAACCACGTCTGGGTGGTTTGGAGTTAAAGTCTTCACGAGAGATTTTGAAGTTTAATCATCACTCTGGGATGAAACATGATTTCTGAAAAGGGATTCTTTGAATGTGTAATGAAGGGATGGTAATAACCTAAAGCCTCCTCCAAATCACCTTTTTTTCTGTGCATGAGAAAGGTGATTCTAATGAAAGAGAGTGTGGAGAACCAAGATAAGAGACCTGCTTTATTACATTAGAGTCAAGGTGAATCAGAGGGAACAGCTGCCTGCACAAAAAAAAAAACATTAACGTCCTCCTTTAAATGAAGAAATCATATTATTGACCTTAAATCGAAGAAGAATATTAAACTTTTTCTTTAGACTGTGTGACTGTAATTATACTCTCATTATATGTTCGAGTGAGGTTGAGAAACCGAAAAGTTGAATATTTTCCTTTTTCTATTGTGTTCCTTCTCATTTGATCATCTTCCCTTTGAGAAAGGTGGATGGGATGGTAGAAAAAAAGCTACCTTTTTTAGCTGTAGCGGGTGATCGTTGGCTTTTTCAACAGTGGAGAAAATCATGGAGAGGCACAAGACTTAATTATCAGCAGGCATTCAAAAGAAGCTTATGTATTTAAACACATTTGCAGTGTTTTGTCTGTTCATATGTCTGAGGGAGAGAGCCGCTGACATGTTCGAGGAAAAATGGTGGAAAAAGAGAGACACCATGTGGAGATTTCCATGTTGCAGTTTATGATATTACAGTGCTGCACTATGTATGCAACAAAATTATATGATCCAGCTTCTCTTTTACAATATGTATATCTAAGCTGTTGTGTAATCTCATCCGTTTTATTGATTTCTGCTTTTCATTTGTTCATCACTGGCAGGAAATAAGTCATTGAATGTGGGTACAGTTGAGCATAATGAAAGCTGTAATAACTGAAATCGGGTGTTATTTAAAGAATTAAAACCCCATCCTTATTTCTCATTTTCTCGAATGATGTGCCAGGGTCGAGGCCTCCAGACAAAATCTATAATTTCTATTTGATGGTGCTGCCTTATGGCGTCTCGCGACAACAGGCTATTGACGTGTCTCGTTTCACAGCAGCTGAGAATGGCAATTGCACCCTTCAGAGTCTCAAAATGAGTAGCTGTGTATGTGTGTGTGTGTGTGTGTGAGAGAGAGAGAGAGAGAGAGAGAGAGAGGGAGAGAGAGAGAGAGAGAGAGAGAGAGAGAGACAGTAAAGCAAGACAGATTAGAGCCTGTAACCCCTATCAATAGCCTGAGTATGTTCTCATTTGGTATGACATGCAATTTATTTCTACACAGAGAGAGCTTAGCAGAATATCAAGTAAAATACCATTGCTACAACCCCAACTTTTTCATCCTTCTTCAAGTAGTGATTATATAATGCAATCAAAACAATTTTTTCTCTAAGTAGAGTCAGCTGTAAAATTATTGAAAGTCAGCAGCCAGCAAAATCACGTCCAAGTCATGGTTTTAACTCTGCAGAACATACTTGTACAGCATTAAATTTATATGTAATGTACTAAACCCTGTATGAAAACCCTTTGTCTGTGTTGATGACAATCCCTTAACAATGACAATTTATCAACAATTTTCAAATTCCTGAGATTCGGTTATTCAAACCTTCAGGACAACAATCCGGTATACAGTGGACAAAAAAACACTACACACCCCTATTCAAATGGCAGGTTTTTGTGATATAAAAAATGAAAGCTAAATTATGTCAGAACCTTTTTCACCTTTACTGTAAAACATCAATATATATATATATATATATATATATATATATATATATATATATATATATATATATATATATATATATATATATATATTTATATTAAGTGACAAACAGCCAGAAATATTTTTGGAAAAAAAAGAAAAACAAAAAACTTCCAATACCCAGCTTGCATTGGTGTGCACACCCTTTTATAATTGAGAATGTGGAAGTGTCCAGAATCACCTAATCATATTCAAACTCATGTTAAATACTCATTAGTATACACCTGCCATCAATTAAAGTGACTGATTAACCCCAAATAAAGTACAGCTGGAAAAGCTGTGGGCCGCAAAGAGCGTACAAAGCAGGTACGGGATCTCATTCTTGAAAAAATATTAATCAGGAGAGGGTTACAAAAAATTTTCCAAGGCATTTGATATACCATGGAACACTGTAAAGATGATAATCAACAAGCAGAGAACTACTAAGTGGTGATATCGCTAAGAACAGGATGTCCCTCTAAAATTGATGAGAAGATCAGGAGAAAACTAGTCATGGAAGCATCCAAGAGGCCTAAAGACAAATTAAAAGAACTGCAGCAATTTTTGGCAAGTATTGGTTGCTCCCTACATGTGACAACAATCTCCCGAATTCGGGGGGAAAAAAAAATCCAACAACATCCAATCTCCCAAAATAATATAATTTGTTAATTGAATGGAATAATGTGTTATGGTCTGAGACTAAAGTTAAACCTTTTGGCCATAATACCAAAAGATATATTTGGCACAATAAAAACACAGCACACCACCAAAAGAACACCATCCCCACTGTGAAGCATGGTGGTGGCAGCATCATACTGTTTTCTTTCAGCTGGAACTGGGGCTTTAATTAGGGAATAATGAATAGCTGCAAATACCAGTCAATTTCGGCACAAAACCTTAAGGCTTCTGCTAAAATACTTAAGATGTAGAGGAATTTCACCTTTCAGCATGACAATGACCCAAAGCAAACCTCCAGATCAACAAAGGAATGGCTTCACCAGAACAAGTTGAAGGTTTTGGAATGGCCCAGCCATAGTCCAGACCTAAATCAAAGATCTGTTGCGTGACTTGAAGAGGGCTGTGCATAAGATCTGCCCAGCCAGTTTAACAGTGAAGAATGAAGTTAGAATGCTTTTGCAAGGAAGAGTGTCAAAATATTGCTCAAGTCAAGATGTGCCAAACTGATTGACTTTTACCGAAAAAGATTGAATGCTGTGATTAAATCTAAAGGTGCTTCAACTAAGTATTAGTTTAGGGGTGTGCACCCAGGTTATGCAACCAGGTTATTGTACATTTTTTATTTATAATTTTTCCCCATTATGATTGTTTTTCACTTTAATTAATAGGTAAAATTTTACAATAATGGTAGAAAATGTTCTGGCATGATTTATCTTGGTTTCTTTTTTTAAATCAAAAACACCTGCCATTTTAACTGGGGTGTGTAGACTTTTTATATCCACTGTATATCATTAAGCCTGCAATAATGTTCTACATTTTACTACTATACTAAGAACTACATATATATTGACCTACCAAGCTGACTTGCTTAATGATGTCCCTCCAGGTTTTATCCACAGTGGTGAAGCGGCGTCCCTCCTCTGGCATCTGGGCCATGATGTCTGGAGAACTGAAAATGGGCTCCAGGTAGAGCCATGTGGACTGCACCTTCAGCCACTCATCTAAAATCTCCTGCAGCAGCAGAAGCTTGCCCTCCCAGTCTCTACACATGACACAACCCCACAGATTTGCTCAACAAATGTGTCTAACCAACCATAGCTTTATTTTGAATTATTAATTTCCAACTAGGAATCTATTATAGTGAATGATAATAGGCTCAGCTTATTTAAACCCATAAAACATTTATTAAGGTTTTGTAGTGTAGATATCTCTCAAATGCCTCAAAGACAATGAATAATCATGGTTATTATGATCTTGGCTTTTGTTATCTTCTCTCCATTATTTACTCATTCTAGCATTGTTCTCCAATCACTTTAAATAATTACTTCAGGCATTACACCTGCAGAACATTCAAATCCAGAGAATCACTGTATCTTGTCTGTGAGTGGTAGTGAGCTTAGCCAAACTCATTAGAGTTTTTCTCTGTAAAATTGCTCTATGCGTAATTTACCTTAAAAAAATAACCCTCAAATGCTTACCTTATCTCAGCCTCAAAGGGTTTAATGAAGGGTGAACCACGCATCGTCTGTGTCTTGACTATATGATCATCCAGCAGCACCTGGATTTCATCCACTGAGGACAGAATGGATGTGCCGGTTTCACGGTAGGGCAGCAGGTTGAACTTCATGCCTGCCCATTCACCTGCCATGCGCTCCATGGCCTTCTCCAGTGAGTACTCTTTGCTGGCTGCCTCGCTGATGCTCTCAAAATTGGACAAGTGGGTTTCAAGGTGCAGAGGAATGAAGTGGGAAATGCAAGCCTCGTCTTCCGAAGGCTTCAGGGAGAAACCCACCATAGCTGACATGGCCTCCCAATGGCGGTCTCGCAAGCCTGGATTACACAGCACCTGGTGGTGGGAAAGATATTTTTGAAGACAGGATTTTATTGTGAACAAAAGGACAAAAGAAAAAAGTTTCTCATTAGAAGCAAGCAGAAGTGATGAAGCACCTCGAGTGAATGGAAAATTAAAAAATGGCTGATTCGACTTACTACTGCTTAAACTTTTAAAAATTGATGTGGTTTCAACACTCAAGCCATTAATCCAGCTTTGCTGCTGACAAACAATGAAGTATTTTATTAATTGTTTCCAAGGATATACCAGTGAACTCTTGAATGAGTTAAAATTACAAGTAAAACATGTGAAAACCCATTTAAAATAAACCTTTTGGGTAGTGTTTGGGTGTGTTTTTATTAGGTTTCTAGAGAAATAAGACCCTAACACTTAAGCTAATTAGGGGGAGCATTAAAACAGTAAAACAATAAATCACTTTATGCTTTACAAGGCAAATTCATTTCAGAAAAGCAGGTTTGAACTGTGTATGACACAGGCAGCATTTGGAGTAGGAGAAGACTGCATAGCTTCTGAAAAATGAGACCATTTATATACACAGTATATCCAAAGACATTTAAACCTATACCATGAATTCTATTATAGGAATGTCATTCCTTTACATCAAGCTGGATGTGGGCAGTGGTAGCTCAGTGTTTAAGACATTGGACTACTTGCTGAAAGGTCATGAGTTTAAATCCTAGCACTCCCAAGTTGCCACTGTTGGGTCCATAACCCTGAACTGCTTAGTTGTATAAATGAGATAAATATGAGTTGCTCTGGATAAGTGTGTTTACCAAATGCCATAAATGAAAGTATAATATCTTATTGAAATTTTTGGGTCTCTGTGTAGCAGTGTATCCATAAAGTCCCTATTATTATTATCATCTTAATAATTAAGTACCTGCACTAAGGGCATGTGCTGCTTGAAGTTCTCCACCTCAGTTTTGACTTGGGTGGCGATGTGAAGAGCCTTGGGCGAGTCCTGAAAACCTTTTTCCAGTTTGTAGAGTGAGCGCCAGTAGTTGCCGATGTCTCCCTCCACCTTGTCGGGGTTGATGGATGTGAGGGGGCCATTAAGCCACGTCTGGTGCTCAGCCTGAAACTCAGTAACAGTCTGGTACAGGCGAAGGTATGGGAGCAGCTGCTCTTGGACTTTCTTGCGTAAAGGGTACTGGGAGATGGGCCATCCAAACACTTCTTCCTCTGAGTTGAAGCCCTCAATCTTGGGGAGAAGAATCAGATTAAAACTGAGGTGAAATGGATGATCAAGTTGACCTGTTTTTTGTAGATTTCTATCTCTTTAAAAAATTTCAAAGACATCAGCAAAGCCAAGGTTAAACTACAAATTTTAATTCTCCATCACTCTGCATATGGACTAAGAAACTGAGAATCATTTACATGGTTGGAGTTCATGATCAAAATGCTTTTATGAGAGCTTTGACTGCCTTACTTTCTCCATGGCAGCCTCCAGCTTGGAATTGAATGCCTGAGCCTTTTTCAGATACTTGCTGAGTTCAGATAGGTCCCCGAAAGCGGTAAACTCCTCCACCTGCTTTGCGTAGCCTTCCAGATCTTCCATGAACCTCTTGCACCGCAACTGTGAGGAATAAATGAAGTCATTAATATCTTGCAAATCATAAATGCTAATGCAGCCTAGCCTGTCAACGGGAAGACGTCGTCTCCTTGTTGTGCCTGTTGTAAATTTGTTTTGTGCTCCATTACAGATTATTAGCTTACGGTATGAGGACATTTAATTAGTTTGAATTGCTAATGTAAGATGTAATCTAATTGTATGTTTTACTTAAGCTTCTTTGCTGTCTCTCTTATTTTTCTAGAGCGTATACTTGATGTTCTCTACTGTGTTGTGAAAGAGCAATCACTGTTGCTTAGATATTAATATTTGGGTTTTTCTGTTGAATAATTTTTCTTTGATATGATTTATTTTACCTTAAGGAAATCCTGGAATTGTACAGTCTTCTCCTTAGCAATCTCTCGGTGTTTGTCAAAGATGGAAGGCATGCGCATGTTCCATTGGAAGGTATTCTTGTTCAGGTTTATGTCCATTAGGGAAAACTCATAACCAGCCAAGAAGCAGAGACGACTCATGGATTCATTGAGCTGGAGCTCCAGTTTTGGCATCTCCTCAGCTTCAACCTTCTTTATGTAGGCCTATAATGAAGAGAAAATGGTCAAATGGTCTGAACTAGAGTTTAGTGAAAAATGGAGCTGAGAGTTAATATATTTGTATCTGCTGTATCACCTTAAGAGCCATGAGTTCTTGCGTGTTTGAAGGAGTGCTGTGGGCTTTTTTTGCAATCTTCTCAAATTCATCACATAATCTGTAGATATTGGACACACATACATAGGTGAGGAACTTTGAAGCACAACATTGCACTGTTCTGAAATTAATAAGAAGCTTATATTGAGAAATTGTATGTCCAGAATAGGGTGGTTAAGGTTGCATTGTTAGTCATGGTGTGATTAGACCCTTACTTCACCAGTGACTGTTACAGAACACAGATTAAACTGCATTTCTGTGTATTCCATGTCCCGTCTACCCATTCATTTTTTTACCTGATCAAATTCCGTACTCCAATGATTCTCATCCCTTTTGTGTCTGGCTGCAAGTCCCTCTCTAAATCATAGAGCAACCTCTGTTTCTCAGCGCAGGAGAAGAGAATGCACTGAAAACCCTTTGGCTGTGTGATCCACTAATGTTGTAAATATGTTACACTGTTACTTCTGCTGACACTCCAAACAAGTTTGTGACTTTATCCTACAAGATGACTACTAAATACACAGTAGCACATGGCATTGCTGACCAGAACTAAACAAAACATCAAACTTTTTTTTTCTTGGCTAAGCATTGCTGCACACTGCCATGTTAGTAATTTTTTTTCACATTCTTTTTTTACATGCAGCTTATAACAGCAATGGGTTGCGATCTTTTAGTAATGTTGTGTGTACATGATTGTGTAAGCCAAACCAAACAAAAAATTTCCACTGAATTTACAAAATAAATTACCACACATGTGTCTGGCAGCTCATTTGCATGTAGTGATGCCCACAAAACTCCAAATTCAAGACTACAAGCAGTTGTGAGCATGAAACTATATATGACTGGTTTTCACAAAATGTTCTCAATGGTACTCTCAGTCCCTAATCTAGTGAACTAGCATGAGATGTGTTTCTGATCGATACTCACTTCTATAAGTCACTCTGGATAAGGGTATCTGTTAATGCTATAAATGTAATAATATTCCAGGTATAAACATGCAGTTGTCCATGCACATTATATGATTTGAAGTTGATCTAATTAAGGTTTACACTATTTATAATACGAGTAATGGTAAATGGTCTGCACTTAGCGGTCCCAAAGCACATTAAACTGGTTCTCATTCACACATTCACTCACACACCAATAGTAGCAGAGCTGCCATGCAAGGCGCTAGCTTTCCATCAGGAGCAATTTGGGGTTCAGTGTCTTGCCCAAGGACACTTCGGAATGCTGAGTCACATGGGCCGGGAATCAAACTGCCAACCCTACGATTAGTGGACAATCCGCTCTACCACCAGAGCCACAGTTGTCCAGAAGGAAATGAATGTTTTTATGAATTTATGGGATTTTTTGAAAACCAAATTTCTTGTGAAAACTCACATACTAATAATAAATCTGGTCATATCCAGCTTGATAAACAAGGCCCAATTTAGATAAATTTTATGGAAAGGACTTTTGTGCAAAGATTTCAGAATAGTTTTTTCTTCTAATTATGACCTCTGACTTGTGTGGTATTAAATGGTCTTTAACTACAGTGATACTGTGAGACTGTGATATTTTTAGACTAGGTTGTTTTACCATTACAATTTCAAACCATAACACCTCCAGTTTTATCTCTGACCTCAGGTCCATTTGTTTATTTATTTTTTCTTTTTTTTTAATAACAAATAAGCATTTAGTTTTAATTTGTCACTTGTTTCTCTCCTGTTTTTCATAGTTAACTAATACTAAAACACCTATTTGAATTTATTTGCTTTGAATTGTACATTGGTATCCAGTAGTGAGATAAATGTTAGCACTCACTTTTTATTGCAGTTTTGGTGGTCCTCCAGCAGACGGGTGACCAGTTTCTCCCTGAGTCCTTCCGCACGCTTCACTAGTGCAAGGATAAGCTCATGGCAGTGCACTTCGAACATACCAAGTCGTACCACCTGTCACATTTAATAACAGTGACAAAACCCTGAATGAATCTCTGACCATATTATTTGTGTCTTATTAAACCCAGTATCACTTCTGAGTGTTTTCAATTGCTGCATTAGAGCCATTAAAATGTGTTACAGGCTCACTGTTTTTTCTATAGCATAAGCCATTCAAGACCAACAACTCATAATATCACTGTATTCTCATTTACTCACATCATGTATTTATTTATTAATTTATTTATTTGCAGCACATTGGAACACATATCCAAAAGTAAATAAATTGTAGTGCATGCATTGTTGTTACTAGTGTTTACAATAATAACTTATATTTTTGAAAGATAAATAAAATGTATAAAATAATGTATGAATATTTGAATGGTTTTGAAACAATTAATGTTCTTGGTTGTGGATTTGGATTTCAGACTTTTGGAAAACTACCATACATAACTAAAAATCTTAATATCTGGTCTTTCTAAAAAAAAAAAAACTAATAAATAAAAAAATCAAATAAAAAAGGCAATTGAGCATAATAAGCATTATTTCATTCTGTGATGGTGGTAAGACTTTACAAAATGTCAGAAGACTGATGCAATCAGTGAATTTAAATCTTGCAATGTTGTGGTCCTTCAGGCATAGATATGAATGTCCCCTCTATACTGTATCAGATTCACCAAACCTAATAGAAAAAATGCAAATATTTGACAAATTTAAACCCATATTGATGAACAGCCATTAAAATGAGTCTTGAGCATGGATTCATAAAGAACTTTCATGAAATGCCTGAAAGTAACACAAATGTAGCACAAATGATAGAAAGTTATTGAGATCCTGTACCATACTTCAACTGACCTTGCAGGAGTCATACTGGATCTCATCAGCCAGCTGCTGGTAGCGTGTCGCCTCCATCATCATCTCCTGGAAGGTGTGCTGCTCCACCAGGAAGTGCTCTATGTCCTGTTCGGCCTGTTGCGATACCAGCGGCGCAAATTTGTCGTAGAAGCGCACATGCTCAGTTGGCCCACTGCTCTCCTCACGTATCACCTGCCGAATTTCATCTTTTTGTGCCTTCAAGATCTCAGGAAGAATGATGGGTTTCAGGGTTCTGGCATCCTCAGTGCCTGGCTACAACAGATAGTCAAAATAAAGGACAGTGTAGAAATTGTGTAGGAGTCAATGATCAAATGCAGCCTCTTTGTTGTCAATAAAAGTCATTTTCATTTGTTTTGAAGTCAAGTAAAATTCCAATTCATATCAATACCGTAAAACATACAAAATATGGTTATTATACCATACAAGATTGTGTGTGCAGAATGTAGGGGAAAAGGTTCATGTCCTTGATAGAAAACATTCTAGATTTATAAAGGATAAGAAAAAAGATATACAGACTCTTACCCATTCTGAGTATAGTTTTGTCTCGACTCGAGGCACCAAGCTGATGCATTTCAACATTTCCTCATAGACATTCAATAAAATAACCTCAAAGTCCTTGAAATTTGGCTCAAATATGATCTTGTTCTGCTTCAGGATCAGCTGCAGAACAAAGCCTGGATGCTCATACGCTCTTACTGTACGCTTCAGGGAGAAAACGAAGGGAATTATTTAATACTGGCAGTTAAATTAAAGACATGTAATGGCTATTAAATGTGGCATGCTCTAAAATAAAAAATGCACAAATATACTGGACCAAAAACAGAGTGTAAGAGAAGTGTTACACAGAAGGCACATTCAAGACCTAATATAAAAAGTATTCCAAGTGGCCCAAATGGGAGAATCATGTAGGGTACACGGGGAAAGCTAAAATGCTTTGTTAGTTAAATGCTGTCACAGATAGTGGTGCTTACAAAAGTAGATCTGTTATTTATTTTTCACTGTAATGCGATGGCCTTTTGACCTTTTGGCAGACCTGACTTGCATTTAGCAAGTGCCATTAATTTGTCAGACAAAATATAACAAAATTCAACACTTATTCTCACTACATGTATCTAAGCTGAGAAGTGAGCTTGTAACTGCAAGTAAGGAAACATTATGTAAACTATACAGCCTGACACTAAAGTGTGTTCTGAATTAAATGCCTGCTGAGATAGCTTTCTGACTGGAAATGCTGCTGTGACTGGTACAAGTAAACAGTAGATGTTGAAAATAAATTTACAAAAAATCAAGCTAGAAAAATGTAACCTCTTAAACTTCCTCATTCTCCAAACATATTAGTTTACTTTTACTTTTCCTATTAGCATCACTGCCATTGCTGAATAATCACAGCACTGACTGAATAGTGTACTTTAAGAGTAACAACCAAATATTAGGTTGGAAGTTTAATTAAGGAGTTAATATGAGCACATGGCATGCACTGTATGTCTTACTGGGTCCTGAGCTATCAGGCGTGTGTAGTCATGAATAGATTCCAGGGCCAGACTCTGGAGCTGAGAGGACATTAGGGCAGCCACGCAGTTGAAGAAGGACTGCAGCTGTGGTAGACTGTTATTTCTGGGGACCAATTTGCGCTTGCTTCCCTGGTAGAAGATTTGTTGCACATCAGGAAGCCACCTATTTTATGCAAAACAGATTATTTTTTTCAGTATTTTTGCTGTCCTGTTCTCTTTGCCACTTATCATTAGACGTCCTATCAAGCCAGGCAATTTTTATTTCTTACTTTTGCAACAAAATGACCTAATGCACACGAAGAGTGTGCATTATAGTAATCTAGGTTGTTGTTTTTTTTTTAGCATTTATCCAATTTTAGATGGAAATTTGGACAGAAGAATAAATCTCTAGATGACAAGGATATAAAATTTGGTATATGAAATTAGTATTACATGCTGGGATGTAAAAGTAAACTAATAGCTGTGTGCCTACTTCTTCAGCAGGACGTCTTCAGCACTATCAATGTGTCGGCTGACAATCTGCTGAAAGACGGAGAGCTCCATAGCCTCCTCTCTGGTGTGGAACTCTGTCACGTCGAGAAGACGTAAATTCCTGTGCAAGAAGATCATCATTCATGGTTAAAAATAAAGGAATGGAAGAAAGAGAAAATGGCAAAATAGAGTGGAAAGAAAGAATAACTGAAGCACTGAACACAATGTTTTATGCAAAAGAAAGATTTTCATCAAAATTAAATCTTGGACTGTATTACTAATAATACATTATTTCAAGAAAACCAAACAAGCCATATGAGCATCTGGAATGCATTTCCTTATGTAGGAGTGCTCAGAACTTAAATGATATATTATATCATTTGAAAAACAGTAAACACAAGCTCCCTTTTTTGCCAGAATGATTTACACTTCTGCATTTACACTTTGTTAATTAATAAATATAAACTTCTGTATAGCTCAGTCTTGTTCTACTGCTAAACCCAAAACAAATACAGAGTATATATATATATATATATATATATATATATATATATATATATATATATATATATATATATATATATATAGAACATTGTTTTAACTCACTTGAAAGACACATGCCACAGGTTCAGCACAGACAGCATGGTGGGGTTGATGGCATGGAGATGCTGGCTCATTCTTTTTTGTGCTTGATGGAAGGATGCTTTCCAAGGCTTTGGCACAACTGCCATCCTGAAAGACATTGTAAATAAAGAGTTAATTAAAATAAGAATGTTAAAAAGAAGCAGAACACAGTGGCAATGGTTTTGAGATGGACGCCTCCACTACCAACAAGTCTAGTTTTTCCTTTTACAAATTTGTAAATTTGCATGCCTTAAATATCCTTAAAAACATACTTCAAATATGAAGTAAGCTATTGAAGAATCACAATGTTTGGATCAATTCCAAAATCGAATCATTTCATCTGCTGGTTATAATGATAATTCTATATAAATCCTACAAACATTCAACTGCTTGTTCATCCATTATGCATTATGCAGTGGAGAACATGACGGCTGTTTTGTCCAAAAACTATTTGAAACATTGACTCGTTGGACCACAAGACATGATTCCACTCTGCTACTCTCCATCTCAGATGAGACCGATCCCAGAGAAGTCAGCGGTGATTCTAGACAGTGTTGACGCATGGTTTCTGCTTTGCAAAGTAAAGCCTTAACTTGCATTTTTGGATGCAGTGGCGAATGGTGGCAAAGGTTTACCAAAGTATTCCTGAGGCCCATGTCTGGCTCATGGTGGTTTTTAAGACAGTGACATCTAAGGGATCGGAGATCACGCGCATTCAGAAGAGGTTTTCGGTCTTGCCCTTTATGCAAAAAGATTTTACCAGATTCCTTGAATCTTTAAATTATATTGTGCACTGTTGAAGGTGAAATGTTCAAATCCTACCGACTTGTCTTTAGGGAATGTTGTTCTCAAAGTGTTGGATAATTTGCTGATGCATCTGTTGGCAGATTGGTGAGCCTTGACCCATCCTTGTTCTTGAAGGATTAGGCCTTTTTTGGAGGCTCCTTATTTACTATGATTGGACGATTGCCTCACCTGTTTCACATCACCTTCTTATTTCAACTTGTCACATCGCTATTAGTCCAAAATTTCCCCTGTCCCAACTTTTTAGGAACATGTTGTATGCATGAATTTCAAAATAAACGGTTATCTTCAGAAAATTATGCAGTTGATTAGGTAAAACATCAAATACCTTGTCGTTATACGTTTTTTTGTTTGTTTGTTTGTTTAAATACAAGTCAAAGTACATTTGCAAATCAGTCCTCTTTGTTTTTATGAGCGTTTTCCATACTGTCCCAAGTTTTTCAGAATTGTGGTTGTATAATTGCATGTCTCGTCCTGTTTTATTCCAAGGGCTGTCCCAAGCATGGGGTGGGGCCAGTGTGAGTTAGAGGATGTGGCGCCCTACTTAGCACTCATTTCTGTCATCTTAATATCAAATCTTCTATATGATACTTAGTACTACTACTGTAAATCATTGATCAAATACACATAAATAAAATTTTAATGAGCAAAAACAATTCTGACCATGTAGACAACGTTACTGTGTACGGGGATGTCTTAGACATGTACATTCTAAACCTGTCCGTTCTCTGCTTGTCGTCATTTTAAAAAAATTAGTCAGGTGATGGTTAGGAAGCAAAGTACACACTTAAAAAATAAAACGAAACACAGTATGCCTTATATAGCTCAGATAATGCTTTAGTATTAAGTCTTACTTCATAAAATCAACTAAAACATTGAAATCAATCAGTATGTTTAACTTTTTATTTAATCTTTAACTTTTTTTAAATATTTGCGGTCATACCAGTTGCACCACCCAAACAATGGACCTGATTATTTCTTACATGGTCCACCCAGTACTGATGTAAATAGATGTACAGTATCATCAGTGTAAAGCTGGCATTCTTCACTTGAACCTCATTGTTTTGTTTTGTTTTGCTTCTAATGTGGTTTAGCATGTTAAACACATTTACTCTATGAGAATATTAGAATTCGATTAGACTCACTCTTCTCTGTGAGGCGGAAGACTGTTCACCTTCTGTTCTTCTTTTTCTCTCGGGTCACGCAGAGCAAAATCCACTGTAAAAGCAGGCAGGGAGTGATCGACGTTATTATCATAAACTATTCATGTTTGGGCAGTTCAGTCAAATTATTTTCTAATTAATTCCAAATAACAAGTCTACCAAGTCTATCAAATGCCATCACCATACAACTTCATTGATTAATTAATTAAATGTGTGTTTGAATGTGACTCAGAGTAATGTTTCAAAATAGGGTTAGGGTTAGTAGCATACAAATTGTTCATAGTTAGAGCAATATTCATAATGTTTATTTGTAATAAATAAATTAATTAAAAAAATTAAAAAGGAGATTGTGAGTTTCTCTCATGGCATGTAAATTGAGTTACTCCACATGGGGTCTAGTTTGGGAAATAAAGCTAGAAGAGTTAACTGGTGTTATGCGCTATGTGGGTGAAATCCCTCTCCTTCACAGACCAATAAAGCAATATTCAGTAGTGTTATACCTATAGCTTTCTTAGCACTCAGCAAATAATCCTCTCTTATTTCATCTGAGAGAATCTCAACCGATCTTGTTAATGTGTTCAGGTGACTTGGCACCCGGCTCAGAATACTCTCCAGCCAGGAATCTTCCACAGGGGCCACGTTCTGCGTGTCAATCCCGTATCGAATGTAGTTATAATATTTCTGAAGGAAAAAAACCCAGCACAAAAGAAAATCATCTTCTGGGCCAAATCTAAAAATCTAATAAAAATAAAAAGTTATATCTTCACTGCTGAATAAATAATTAATCATATTATTATAATACTAGTGTTTGCCAAGTTTTATAACAGTGAGATATAAATACATTATCTTTCAGTAATTTATAGTAAGGCATTCCTTTCTTGGATCCCACAGCATTAGAGAAATTGTTGAAAAAGTGTTTTTCATGCAGAATTACATGCAGTAGTATTCATACTGTAGCAGTTACTTACCAAAATTCGTTCCTTTCTTGGATCCCACAGCATTAGAGAAATTGGGAAAAAGTGTTTTTCATGCAGAATTACATGTAGTAGTATTCATACTGTAGCAGCTACTTACCAAAATTCTTTTCTCGGTTAAAGTTAGAAAGCCACGTGGAGCTTGTAAACTTTCACCCGTATCTGATTCCCCCTCCCTTTGACAATCAAAGTGGAGAAACAAAATAATAATTAATAAGAATCACTTAAATATATGGTCCTCATTAATAAAGACGTGATACAAATTCTTAATGTAAACGTATGATTGTTTTCTAAAAGTTAACCCTTTCATGTATTGTGTCCACGCTTATGGGCAGTCCATTTAAAGCTCCATTAAATATTAAATATTGTAGTAAAATACTGTTGCATATCACCTCCCAAACACTTGAGAGCATTACTGTAATTTAACATACACTTCTGTAGCTCTCTAAACTATTTGTTGTTGTCAATCTTTAAAAACATTTCTACATAATAAAAAAAATAATAACTAAAAAATTTAATTAAAAAATATTTTTGTGCCAGACTCCATTGAGCACCTTAGCTTTTTAAAAAGTAAGTTGTTGTTTGCTTGTTAACATACTTGCATCATATAACAGTCCTAAATTGTTTTTAAATTTTGTATTTACGAAAAAAAAATATTTTCTATAATTTTTGTCTTCAACAGTAAATATTTTAGAACTGTACAGTTTTTGGACATTAAAAAGTTTTTTTTATTGTTATTATTTCAAGTATAATATTTGATCCCTTTTTTTAAATCATGGTTTTCCTACATGTGGCTAATCCATTTACTTTTAAGTGATATTTAGACAAAATGAAAGATTATACATTATGCTTATAAACAAATCATGTATGAAAGGGTTGATATGAATTAGTAATAAAATGTTGATATGCATAGAAAAACACAACTGAAGCTTTGTGAGTCTTGGAGAAGCTGAAAAACATCAGATCCAAAAATCCCTGTAGTGGGATAGTAGTGGGAAGGAACTAATGTAATCTTATTGGAGAGGGAGAGAAATAGAAAATGACTGAAACAGAGTTGACTGTGGCATTATCAGCACCTGGACATTCTTCCTACTCTTGAATGAAAACACACATTCTACCATGCTGAAATGTACTCTTTTAACTTTGTGTTTTTATGAATGTGTATATTTTGATAGTATGTTATCCACCCTGAGATTACTGAGGATGGCACCACACAGCACCCTAAAGATGGCTGTGGAGGTTCTCACTTGGATAGCCTTAAGTCAGCAATTGCTAAGAAAAGTTAACACTCAAGTCTCCATCATTGAACAGTTGATAATTTCAGAAACTTATGATGAGAAAGTATGATGCTCATTCTCAAATTTCTTTTAACACACTTAGGACTATAACTTTATAACATTACACTTCTATAACTATACAGTTATAGAAGTGTAATGATTTATAATCACACTATTCAGTGTTCACGCAGATGAAGTTGGGTTCCTTTTTGAGTCTGGTTCCTCATGTCATCTCAAGGATTTTTTCCTTGCTACCGTCACCTCTGGCTAGCTCATTAGGGATAAATTTAAATAAAAATTTGATATCTGGATTTCTGTAAAGCTGCTTTGTGATGATGTCCATTGATAAAAGCGTTACAGAAATGAATTGAACTGAATTGAGAGTTCTTTGTTTGATACCTTATGAATATTCGACAGTGCACAAATAGACAAGACCCATTTTTGAGTATATATTCTACCATGAAGCGCTACATCCTTCGATAAACAAATATCTGCTTGAGTAAAGATTTGAACCTGACTGTTCACTCGTGTATCAATACTTAATTCCCAGTTACTAAACATATGATGACTAAATGTATGACATGAATGACAGGGGCAGGCAAGTCATGGCTACACACACCATCTCACTTAAAAACTGCCCATGACACATTATATATACAGCATATACAAGCCAAATAAACATCAAACCCAATATTTTTTGCACATAAGATGCAGCATTAATAATTTAACATTGAGAGGAATCACTGTGGTCTTGGCACTCTGATATGATTGAACATTTATAACATTTATAATATTTATACAGTCGGGGAAATAAGTATTGGACGCCTCAAAATTTTTTTCAGTAAATATATTTCCAATGAGCTTATTCACATGAAATTTTCACTCAACTCAAGAAATCCACACATACAAAAAAAAATCCAAACATTAAAGTCCATAAATGAAGTTATGTGTAATAAAGAGGAATGACAGGAAAACCGTATTGAACACACTAACTGAAATTTATTTAATACTTTGTTTGCCTTTGATTGTAATTACAGCTTCAAGACACTTCCTGCATGAAGAAATTAATCTTCTGCAGTATTCAGGTGTGATTTTGGCCCATTTTTGTAAACATATTGTCTTTAAATCAATTGGATTCAGGTCAGGTGATTGACTAAGCCATTCTAACGCCTTGATTTTTTTTCTCTGAAACCAATTGAGAGTTTCCTTTGCTGTATGCTTTGGATCGTTGTCCTGTTGGAAGGTCCACCCACGTCTCATCATCATCCTGGTGGATGGCAGCAGATTCTTTTCAAGAATCTTCTGGTAAAGGGCTCAATTCATCGTTCCTTCAATTATATGAAGTCTGCCATGCGATGAAAAACAGCCCGACACCAATGTGCTTCCACCTCTAAACCTCACTGTTGGTATACTGTTTTTAAGGTGATGTGCAGTGCCATTTCTTCTCCAAACATTATATGTAGTATGACAGCCAAAAAGGTAAATTTTGCTCTTGTCTGACCAGAATACACTCTCCCAGTATTTCATAGGCTTATCCAAATGAGTTGTAGCAAATGATAAATGAACTTAGACATGCCTTTTCTTTAGTAATGGAGTCTTGCGGGGTGAGAGTGAGCAGTGGAGCTCTTGCCGAGTTGTCCTTGGCTTTTGGGCTACTCTTCTGACTATTTTTCTGACTCGCTGGTCAGAAATCTTCTGAGGAGCTTCTGTGAATGGCTTGTTGATTATGGGGTGATGTTGCTTCCACTTGCAGATAATGGCCCCAGTGGTATTTACTGGAAGTTTTATTATTTTATTCAGAAGTTTTGAAATACATTCCATCAATATGTTTTGCAACAATAAGGTTGTGAAGGTCTTGGGAGAGCTCTTTGCTTTTACCAAGGTGTGCAACACCTTGGTAACATACAGCCTTTTTATATACCATCAATTTACTAAACCAGCTGATGTTAATTTGCACAGATAGGAGGTATAATTACTTACGGATTTCAGCTGGTTGCTTTCCTTACCTTGCCCTGGAGAACTGCTTTTTCTTAGTGTGTTCAATACTTTTTTCCTGTGTCATTCCACTTCATTGCACATAACTTTATTTATGGACTTTAATGTTGTGAATTCTTCATATATCCGGATTCCTCAAGTTAATACTGATGTCTGGTGAAAATTTCATGTGAGTAGCCTCATTGGAAATATATTTACTCACAAAAATGGTGACGCGTCCAATACTTATTTCTCCTATTGAACTAGATAGCACTTATTATTATTGCTCAAGATTAAGCTTAATGCCAATAAAACAGATTAGTAATTCACAAACATCCACTTGGAAAATGAAATGTCTATGCTATGCTACTGGAAAGTAAGAATTTAATACATATTTCAAATCTGATATTCAAATTAACTTAGTTCTAAGCAAAAGATCAAAACAATTGTGATTCCTATTTTATCAAGAAATCATCACTGCTTTCTTGCTGTGGACTTTTAGTAATCGCAAATAATCTTAATATCATGTGCAGCTGAATGAGTGCATTAACTTTCCCTCTCAAACATCATGTTATATCATTATAGATACACAGATGGGTGAAATGTTATGCTGTGACCATGTTGCTTTCATGGTTCGAATCCATTGGTCTTCTTATCCTACACTGAAACATTTCTATCCTTATGGGTGTGGTCTCTTCCAGGATGACTCTGCCCCATTCACATACCACAAGGACCCACTGAATGACTTATTTAACAGGTGGCATTAATATATATATATATATATATATATATATATATATATATATATATATATATATATATATATATATATATATATATATATATATAAAATACATACATAATACATATATATTATATGATTTGTATTCTGTAACACCGACATGGCTAAAATACATGGTATCTTTCATTCATGTTAGCCAAAGGGTGCTAGTGTCTTTTACATCCTTAGAACCCAAACCATTATTCACATGACAAACAACATTTTAATTTAACTTTTTTTTTTTCATAAGATATAATGTTTGCATTTTAATGGTGTAATGTTTTTTTCTTTCTTTTTTTTTTTGCATTCATAAAAGACAAAAGCTCATACAGGTTTATTTTTTACATAATTTCTTTCTTTCTTTTTTTATAATTAGTCATTGACACCTTCATTTCAGGGGACCATAAATAACGTAACAAAAACTCCTGCTCCCTGTAATGATGATAAAAATAGTGCAAAGCAATAAATAATCATCAAGAACTTGATGACACCATAGGTGCTCACACTTGAATTTGGAAAAACTGTACCTACGTGAATATGCTGATGAGAGTCCTGCGAAGCTCCTCACGATCTTTTTTTGACTTCACACATCGTTTGAAGGATTCGGACACTCTGGCTGTGCTGCGTGCTCTCTGGCTGTGCTGCATGCTCCCTCTGAGTGTTTCTCCTGGGAAGAAAAGGAGCAATCAATTGTAATATTGATTTTAACCTAACACAAGATGTCATTATCTCTGTCAGTAGCAATATAAAGTGGTAATTGGCAATTTTTAAGGTTTTCATCTCAACTGGTTTTTCTACTTTTGATGAATATGAAGTAATGAGGTCTCCAGTTCCTGTGCTCAGGTTACTGTCTGTGTGGAGTTTCCTATGTTCTCCCCATGAGCTTATGGGTTTCTTTTAGGTCTCCAGTTTCTTCATGGAGACCCTAAATTGCCTTTAGGGGTGTGTGTGTATGTGTGTGTGTGTGTGTGTGTGTGTGTGTGTGTGTGTGTGTGTGTGTGTGTGTGTGTGCATGTGTGTGTGTGTCTGCATGGTGTGCTCCGATGATCTGGTGTCCCATCCAGGCTGTATTACTCCCAGTGTTCCTGGGATAGGCCCTAGATTCATTGTGACACGAAGCAGGATGCAGCAGTTGCTGAGGATGAATAAATGAGCAATTGTTTGTCAATGTGTTGAGTAACAGCCATTACACCTGGTCAATCTATCCTGACCTACATTCTTATATTATAACTTATATTCTTTTGAAGCTTTTCATTTAAAAAAAATACTCTGACCTACAAGGCAGCAATATTGGTGTATTCCCCTGCCCATGATTCTGTGACAGCCCATGTCCACTTGATAGCCAGACTATTAGTAGCACATTTGGATGTGGCATGTGGATGTGGAAAAAATGATAGCACACTGTACAGTTTTTGGCATATTTCATATTAACAAGATGCACTTCAGCTTACATAATGCAATGTAGAGGGTGTTCAGATAAACCAGGTGGAATGTATTTTCCTGGCAACACCAATACCTATTATAGAACCTTGTCCAAATCCTTGCAACAGGTTATTTAGGAGAACCAGACCCAATCATTGATCCAGAAATTAACATCCGTCCCTGCTGCCTTCAAGAAAGTGAGCCACACATTAGTGCCATTCTCTTGTATGCAGGCAGTAAAAGCATGGAGGCTTATTACTTTACTGAAACCTGCGTTCTTCCAGATGATTCTCCCAGAGTACTCAAAAACAGACTGGCTGCAGCATTTGCATGAAAACCATGGTTTCAGAGCGACAAGAAAAAATGTTGAGGGAGCTATGGGCAGGACAGCAATAGTGCTGGCAACAGTGTGAAACCTGAACCACAGCCAAGCTTTAAACCTTTAAATCTCTTCACTTTTTCATGGTCAAGGATCATAGCGCCCTGTACTTACTTTTAGGCAAAGTGTAAAAGACAAGTGATGAGTGCGCAGACTGGTTTGGAGAACAACAGAGACGACTTCCTGTGACTTTTGAAGGTGTGAGAAGAAAAATGTAGGTAGCAGCCAGGCCAGCTCGAAAGCCTGTCCTGCTGTGATATTGCGAATTGCCACTGTTCCTTAAGAACTATAGGTTGCATTTATTTTTACTGGTCGCTGCTCATACATAATGTGAGGCCTACTTTTGTTAGTTGTCAGATGTATTTTTATTCAGGTGGATGCTGATAGTCAAGGGAGTATCAATGTTGGCTAGTACAGACAGTTGGTCTGTTTATGGAGGTATTTTGCTCATTTTAATTAGTGTGGTTTATCTAACCATGCCTTACAATTTGGTCAAATATGCAGAATAATGCTGACAGAGTCTATAATTGCTGCAGATACAGATATTTTCCCTAGCACATTACATGGGTTACTGTATTTCATAACAAAAGGTGCATTCGCTTCACTTTTAGATGGGGTGGCTGATGACTGATGCTGAACAATACACTCGGCCAATCAGATCCTGACCTCCACTGGGAACTGCATTTAAATGCTGTATTAATTAAGACTTTAAATGTGGATGTTCTTATAATGTAATGGTGTTTGTACAACTTTTAAATACAATTTACCAACATCACCTAAATTACTTGCACGTCATTCTTGCAAAGTTACCTGAGTTTGGGAAAAGTCATTTTGAGTGTTTCTTTTTTCTTGGTTAAAACTATTCCTTGTGGCCAGAACCCCAAGGTGTCATAGCTGAGCACCTACAGTATAATTACTCCTAGTCACACAATGTTTATTAAAAATCTCTTGTCTGGGCATATTGGTACACAATTGGAAGTGTAAATAAGACATGAAGGAAAGTGAGATCAACTTTAATCACTGTTTTTCTTCCATATTTACAAATACCAATCTTTTTTTTGTGTGTGTAGCATAACCACAGAGCATTTGCCATATTTCTCCGGTTTCATCAGATTTACAAAAGTTTTGGAAATTCTAACATGTGTATGTTGGATCACAGCATAAACTGCAAAACGCTTTCTAATGATTTCTGACATTTCTAATTTTGTTGGTTATGATTCAAAACAGCTTGGGGTAACCTTGCTGTTACTTAGCAACCTGTGGTCAGAGGAATGGTAAAGATTAGGTGAATAAACCATGTTAATCAAATCTGTATCATCATAACTAGAACACTTTGCAGCCGATTGGATGTTTTATATTTGAAACTAAACAACTGTAGCTAATCACTGCTCTTTATATAGCTCATGTGTCTAAAAAATTGTAGCTGGTGGCTCTTCTGAGCATGACCAGCTGTTGTGATAGTGCATTAGGAGCTGTGTGTGACTTCAAGATGCAATAGGAGAGAAATACTTTCCGGGTAGGAATTGCCAATGAATAAAAAATCAGAGATGCTGAGCAATGCTGCAAACTTTCATGTTGGAGAAAATCATTTTAAGTGCTTCACTTACAGTAAAAATACCAGCTGGGTTATTTTGAGCCAGACAGAATTTGAGACAGAAAGTTTTTTATACTATATATTGAATAAAACATTAATCTCATCACATGATGTGTGAGGAGGATGTAAATGATCAGTTTAAAAAGGAATGCACTGTCTCTTACTGGAAATCCTAGTGGGAACTCCATGATCTGTGTTTTCTGTTTGGCCCAGGAGGACGAAGCTTGGCTTTGCATCCTGCCACTTAGGCTTCCCACGAACCTGAGGGACACAAGCCATTCAAATGAGAAAATATCAGTCATCACAAACACCTAAAGTATTCTGCCATTCTGAATTTTGCTCCTGTTTATCACTCACCTTTGGAAGTTGAGGCAAGAGATGCAAGGACCTGTCTGGGGACAAGGGGAGCTTTTTACACCCTGATGCACCCTGCACAGAGGGAATGTACTTCGTTAGAATAATGCACCTGCCAATTTATTTCTCTCTAAAAAGTTCTCAATGTAGAGTATGAAATAATGATTCCACTCCATGAAAAGTAATCCAAAAAGGAATTCCTTCTTTCCTTATACTGAAAATATTAATAGAAAGTTAAGCTGCAAGAAGGGATTGTTTGTATAATAAACTGTAAAAAAAATAAAATTAAAAAAAATAAATAAATAAAAAAATTAACTTTATATATCCTTTGACTAAGTGCTATACATTTTGAAAACTGGTGGCATGGTGGTGTGGCGTGTAGCACTGCTGCCTTACAGCTCCAGGATCCCCAGCTTGAACCTGAATGTAGCGTTTCTGTGCATGTTCTCCCATGACTGCGTGGGTTCTCTGGTTTCCTCTCATGTCCCAAAAACATGATGGTAGATGAACTGGCTATGCTAAATTGCCCTTAGGAGTGAATGACTGTGTGAATAAACTGGTGTTCCATCCAGGGTACAGTCCTGCCTCATGCCCGGTGTTCTGGAATCAGCTCTGGATTCACTGCAACTCTAACCAGATAAAGAACTAACTGAAGATGGATGAATGAAAGAATTAAATCACTCTTAGCCAGTGCAAGTAACATTTATAGTAAAACCAAGAGTACAGAAATGAGCATAATCCAGAGGTTCTCAAACTAGGGGTTGCGATCATGTCTCATCACATGATTTACAAATGGGGTTGCGAGAGAAACTCATCTTCTCTTTCATAATGTTACTCATTCAAACAAGCCACATTTAAATGAAGTGTACATATTATTTTAGCATTTTTAGCAAAAATTTTCAAAAATTTACAAAAACTTTTTTTCCATCATCTTCCTCCTCAAAATAAACTAGTGCTGTCTCAAATCACATACTTAACTAGACCATTATTGAGTACTAACACTAACCAGTTTTCATTATAGTGTTTACATTAAAAAAAAAAAAAAAAAAAAAAAACTCTCACGTAGCCTTCAAACCTACCAAAGTGTCTGCTTTTGCATTTGGTCTTCTGGATTTTCTAGATTAGTAAATACTTTTGAATGTAAGGTCAGAGTTTTGGATTTGAGATGCAGCTCATGATAACAATCACAACAATGGCAGAATGTTTTAAAGAGTACCAGAGCTCGTCAGTGTTTTCAACGTCGCTGCGCATTAAGTCACTGAACATTTTACAGTTTGACTCGGAAACCTGATGCCATGTTTTGTCTCTTACATGCAATTCACTACATCATACACAATTTCATACACCAAGTACAAACCAGCCATATCTGCTTTAACATGAGTCAATGCAAGGGATATTCCTTTGGTGTTTAGTCACTTATGTTACACATACATACATACATACATACATACATACATACATACATAAATACATACATACATACTACATACATACATACATACACATTGTATGTTACAATGTTCACATGTTACAGTAGTCCTGCATGAATCTGGATTTCTTCTTTTTTTGAAGGATGATCAAGGCTTGGGGTAACAGAAAATTCCAAATGTCCATTTGGGGGTCATATGCCCCAAAAGTTTGAGAATAATCTTTTTTCTTTTCTTTTCTTTTCTTTTTTAAATAAATAATTTGATATAAAACGGGTAAATTGTAACACACAGGCCTAATGAGAGACTTCTACTTTCAGTCCCATACTGCCCTCTAGTGGCATCGCGAGGACTTTTTGCTTAATTTAGAACAGGCTAAAATATTGTCACGATCTTATGGATGTGAACGAATATAAAATGAATCAAAAGATATATATATATATATATACATATATATATATATATATATATATATATATATATATATATATATATAAATTAAAAATACTATGGAACCTGTGGAAGTTCATAAAAATTGCTTGCATTGCATGAATTGATTCAGGTCTTACCTTACTTTCCATTTTAGACCACTGGAAATGCACCCTTACGCAGAATCAGCTGTATTTCTATTTAATTAGTCAACCAAAATAGAAAATAAGCTAACTGGCTGGCTATCAGCCTTGTCTAAATGTACTAAGCTGTTAAACATTAAGTTCGAGTGTCTGGAACTGTGAATGAGCAACGCCGAGTCTTCCTGTACTGAAGCAGTGCCGCATTAAAAGTAATAAAACATGTTACATTCGCTGTAACGGAGTGTGTAACATACTTTTAACTACCTAGCCTATGTTCTAACTTGAATCACCATACAAAGTTGTCGTTGCTACGCCAGTAACCAAGGAAGTAGTCGTTTTCAAGCGAGTCGGCTCCTTGAGGTGACTGTTGACAGACGACTCCTATACATGAGCCGAATTTTTGTTTGTTTGTTTGTTTGTTTGTTTGTTTGTTTCCACTCCTGCTTGGTGAAGATGTACTGTATGTAGCCAAGTGTATAAGTGTAGTGATTATTTATTTATTATTTATTTATTTATTAGGATAAATGGAAATGGTTTTGTTTAGAGAAAAAAATAGCAATCGGCCGTTTGGAAGGCGAACGAATCGACTCTTATTGGTGAGCTGAGTCAAATGATATCACTCATTGTTCGGTACAAACCATGGACTGAGTGAACACAGGTTAATAATAATAATAATAATAATAATAATAATTATTATTATTATTATTATTATTATTATTATTATTAATCTAACCATTTTTTTGGTTATGATTCAAAACAGTTTGGAGTAAAGGGGTCGTTGCTGTTACTCAGCAACCAGATTTGGTGAACAAAACAGTGTTATATGTCATAACAGCATATATAGCTACTATAATCTTCATGTCAGTGAAAATCATTGCTTCGTTAAAAAAAATATAACTTAGACTAGTAATCTCATCACATGATCACATTAAACTGTGAAAAAAACTGACATTGGTTAAACATTCAAATTCACATTTACATTTACAAGGAAGCGCGAGCGCCTTGCGGAACGAGCTCTGATTGGAGGATGCTGTAACCAAGGAAACCACTGCTCCTCGGGGTACGCGCTTTCTCTGAACAATAACAAAGATTCGCACGCGACACAATATGTACAGCCTACATACACACTGCACACACAATATAGCTTTAATGTACACTGAATAAGGTGCAAGAGTTATAGTTAATGTCATTATTTTTATTTTTATATTTATGCTCATAGTTTTCATAGCTTTATAATTTTTTCATGCTTCTCATGTTCATAACTTTCTCTCATGTTTATCTTATTAATAGGCTATTATTTAATTTCTTGCGTTTTACTGTTATTGTTAAGCACCAGTACGTAGAGAAAAATTCTTTGTACATGTAAGCCCAAGGTACTTAGCAGTAAAGGTGATTCTGATTCTGAAAAGTGGCCTTTAAATTCAGATTATGTCCCTCCAATGATTTCTAATACAAACTAAATACAAACGAATGAACATACAAGTTAAAAGAGAATATTTATATATTACATTCAGAGAAAGAAATGCAAACTTGTATCTTAACACCTTCATTCGTTCATCTTCAGGAACTCATTTAACAATATCCTGGCCAGGGTTGCAGTGAATCCAGCCTATTCCAGGGACACAGTCCAGCTGATAAACACAATAGAAACTATCACAGAAATTCAAATGGTTTCCACTACAAATACCATTACAAACCGTCAGATAACCCTTAAAACCATTACCATTATTGGTCTTTAATGGTATCCACTAGACATAACATGCCACACACACACACACACACACACACACACACACACACACACACACACACAATTTAGAGTCCATCACAAATCTTCACATACAGTACACTAAGAAAATGACTTTCATACTTTCATAATTTTGATCATGAGGGAACAACTGTGAGACTACAATGTCACTGATGGGTTGAAAAGCAGCAGCTCAGGAACTGCTATTGAAAGGCTAAAGAATGATTAACACACACTGTGCATGGAAAATATAATCTCTGGTCTTTAACTATAACTATAAAGTTAACTATGTTAACTGTAAACCTGTACAGGCTGTACAAACAAGGTATGAGAGAATCTGATAAAGTGCAGGTGGTATACAGTACAGTGTTTAAAACCCCCAGCAACACTTACTGTACATGCCTGACACAGTCCTACCGGAGTCACACACACCATCATGTCAACCACATGATATCTACACAGGTAGCAAAGTGACAGTAGCCCAACATCTAGCTATGTTATCCCTCCCTATAAATTGTTGGACTGTTAAGTGTGCCTTTGACAATGTTGGCCAAGGTGGATTTAAAAGTGGATGAAAATCCATCAGCCCTGCTGGCCTAATGTTGGCCCAATAAAAAGCCCCTATATATTTATCCATGTAAATTAGGACATTTTATTGCCAATTCCTCCAGAATGCCCTTAACAATAAGTGTGCAGTAAGGCATGGCTTTTCGCAAGTCTTTTAATTAAACTGGGTCTTTTCTATTAGCCTATGTTAAAAATGTAATATACAGTGCTGTGAAAAATTATTTGCCCCATCCTGATTTCTTCTCTTTTTGTGTATTTCTCATACTAAACTGTTTCAGAAAATAAAACAAAAGCTAAGAAAAAACAAAGGCAACCTGAATAAACACAAAATAGAGTTTTTAAATGATAGTTATTTATTGAAGCAAAAATGTTATCCGATTACAACTGGGTCTGTGTGAAAATGTATTCGCCCCTGTAGTTACTAATTGCCCAAATCTATGAAACTGCATACATAATGGGGTTTAGCTGGACTAGACGCAACCAGGCCTGATTACTGCAAAGTTGTGTTTAATCAAAGCAATAGATTTTTTTTCAGCAGCATGAATTTGGTTAAAAGGTAAAAAGGTCTTACACAGTAAAACACTGCCAAAATTGAAAGAACTTCCAGAAATTATGATTTACAAGGTGATTGAAATACATCAGTCTCGGAAGGGTTGCAAAGCTATTTCAAAAGCTCTGGAACTCCAAAGAACCACAATGGAAAAAAGGCACAGTAGTGAACCTTTCCAGAAGTGGCAAACTTCCTACAAAATTCCTACAAAAGCACAGAAACTACTCATCCAGGAAGCCACAAAAGAGCCAAGGACAACATCAAAGAACCTACAGGTCTCTCTTGCATCAATAAAGGTCACTGTTCATGACTCCACTATCAGAAAGACACTGGGCAAAAATGGCATCCATGGAAGTGTGGCGAGGTGAAAACTACTGCTAACCCAGAAGAACATTAAGGCTCATCTGAATTTTACCAAAACACACCTTGATGATCCTCAAACCTTTTGGGAGAATGTTCTGTGAATTAATGAGTCAAAAGTGGAACTGTTTGGAAGACAGGGTTTCTGTTATATCTGGCATAAACCAAACACAGAATTTCACAAAAAGAGCATCATACCTACAGTCGAGCATGGTGGTGGAAGTGTGATGGTGTGGGGATGCTTTGCTGCTTCAGGACCTGGGCAACTTGCAATAATTGAGGGAAACATGAATTCTGCTCTCTACCAGAAAATCCTAAAGGAGAATGTCCGGTCTTGAAATTGAAACGCAAAGCGCAACCAGATTATGCAGTTGACAATGTAAGACAATGATCCAAAGCACAGGAGTAAGTCCTAGTCCTAGAAGTAAGGTTTGGGCCTCTTAGTTCCAGTGAAGGGAAATTGTATTACTACAACATACAAAGACATTTTTGACAATTGTGTGCTTCCAAAATTGTGGCAACATTTTGGAGAAGGAACATATAAGTCTTTGATGGTCAGGTGCCCACAAACCTTTGGTCATTTTGTGATATTTTGGAGCCCTTGTTATTTTGGGCTAATCATGGCAGCCATAATATCACCAAAAAAAATGCTTTTAAGGAACCATAAGATGGCAGCAGTGACCACGTTTCTAAATCATAGCGTTTTAGTGCAGCGTAATACAGTAATGTGAAAGTTTTATAATGATCAGGTCGTGCACCATTTGCGCCATTAAAAAGCTTTATCTTTGTGATACATACTTCAGCCTATAGGTTTATCAATGCAACAAAGCCGAATGAAGTATCTAAACAACGGATCATAAAAAAAATATAGCCTAAAATAAAATTCGCAGCTGGATTACTGAGACCGCCATACAACCCCAATCAACAAATTTTTTTTTATTTACATATTGATGTAAAAGATGTGCATGCATTTATTTATTATCCAACGCAAATATATACGACATTTGAGCATGCACAGTGCATGGGCATATACTTTCTGTGCTTTTAATGCATAATAATTATGTGGTTTTAATGTGACGGGGGATGGCTGCACTCTGTAACTGGTACCTGCTGCTTCCATAAATAACCGAGTGGGGCTGGAACACGGGCGTTTCTCCACCTGTTAGTATCAGGTAAAGAGGGAAAAAAAACTCAGACAAACTGGATGTCTGCAACACGGAAGTCAAGAAGCAGTGAGATCGGACTCGACACAGGAGAGCCTGGAATATTTATTTATTTATTTATTTATTTATTTGTTTATTTATTACAGGCTCCAGGAATTGAGCTCTAATCCGGACACTGCACTTCAGGTGATTGCAGCTGAACGTAGACGCGTCACAGCCTCTACATCCAGGGTCAAAAGGCACTGAGTTTCCAAAGATGTTTTTACTGCTGAACATTTAAATCGCAGGAACGTGTGGAAATGTCGTCGGAAGGTAAGATGGAAAATGAGCTGAGCAGCGGCGAGGTGAACCGCGCGCTCACGGAGTTCGTGTTGTTCGTGGCGCGGTGCGTGCTGCTGCTCTACCCGGTGTACGTGTGCGGCGCGTTCGGCCTGAGCGTCAGCTGGCTGCTGCTCGCGGTGCTGCTGTGGGGAATGTGGGAGAAGAACCGGCGGCGCAAGGGCGAACGCGTGGACGCCGCCATCGACTTCGTGGAGAACGAGTCTCACGTGATCAAGCACGAGATGCTGAAGGCGCTCAACTCGCCCACCTGGGTGGGTAAAACAAGGGGGCGTGGTGAGGGCTTGTACTATGGGGTGGCTAGGTTAAACCCAATGACTTTCTTTGGGCTGGCAATCTAGGGTGGTGCAAAACACAGCTATAGAAAAATGTCTCTTCCTGTATATTTGTATGGCATGGGACGTAACAGGTACAAATCATGGGTAGCATACTGTAACATCTTATGAAGTATGTTAGAGTTCCGAAATCCATAAGAGTAGCTAATATCGAACTGAAGAAATCCAGTGCCAAATAATGACCATCATAAACCTAAAAGAGTTTGACCAGCATTTGCTCAGCTGTTGGTTTGTTGTGGCCAGGGAATAGTTGGGTTCTGTGTCAGTGAGGTAAACTTGCTTGTTCCTTCAAGACACTGACAATCCTTGCCAATGGTGTCAATGATGAAATTAAGTTTTCCAGATATGTTGAAGTGGGCGTTCTGTTATTATTCAAACTAACCAGATCACAGTTAGGTTTACCAAGTCAATTAATTTTGCATCATATGACCTCAAAACTGCTACTACTACTACTACTACTACTACTACTACTACTACTACTAAAAATAATAGTAATGTCTGACTGCCAGCTATTAGCTAGGTAAAAACAAGTTGCTTGAAAGCTATGTGATTTATCGTCTGCTGCTCATTATCATGATAGTATCGTCCTTTGCAATACCGATATCACTGCAATAACTAAATGCTTAATGGCTATGAGCGCCTTGTGCAATCTCCGGTCCTGTGCAAGAGAGTTAACTCTCTTTTGATTGATCACACCATTCTATATGTGCTTTCACTCTGTAGCATTTAGTCCATTTGAATCTAATCTTGGTGTCATTAATTCCTCAGTGCAGTTCATTAAGGCAGGTGTAAACACAGCAATCACATAATCGCATGTGGGAGACTAGAGCAACCAGTTCAAGGCCTTCTAACCTGCAGTAGGCCGCAGTCTCGGTCACAAATCATTTCTACCTTCTTGTCCTTGCTGTGTATTTTGGGTTGTGGGCAGCAATCATTTTTCTTCTAATCTGACCCACAAATTCCAACAGGAATGCAGGATAGGATTCTCAAAGTGCCTTGAACAAATTGCCTAGTTCCTTGTTTAATCATTTAATTAGTACCAGATCGATGCTACCTCCATACTTTTTTCTCCATTCTTTTTCACTGGTTTCTACACACATTCACCAAAGGTTTGTTTACCTATTAACACTATTTTTGACCAATGATACAAAGAGTTATACGAGTACATTTTCAGCCACATCACCTCATACACACCCTTCAGCAAATGTATTATGCTTTTAAGGTTGTTTTTTTTTTTTTAATCACGTAAATATATGTGAGAGAAAATTGTGCAATGTTAAAACCAAATCAAATCGCACACAAATCAAATTTCACCTTTCTGTTGCATGTTGCACATCAAAATTGCAATATGCCTGGACATGTTCAAACCCAGTTAACTGTTTTAAGTTAGCAGGAAAGTTCCTGTGCATTGTTTTTAAGAACATTTTATTTGTTTTGTGGCTGTCCTTATAACCCTTGTAGCATTTCCTTCCTGCAACACTGATACAACCTTTGTAGTTCTAACAGCATCCCTGCACAAATGTTGTGTATATATATATATATATATATATATATATATATATATATATATATATATATATATATATACTGACAATGTTTAATATTTTCTATTTTATAATGGAACAGGCATATCCAGACTGTAAGTAGATCAGAGGGTTTAAGATTGAATTGTACACACCAACACCATGAGATATTCTGGGAAGATGGCAGTCATAAAATCAGGATACCTTTTAAAGTCCCAGAATATCTCATGGTGTTGGTGTGTACAATCCAATCTTAAACCCTCTGATCTACTTACAGTCTGGATATGCCTGCTCCATTATAAAATAGAAAATATTAAACATTGTCAGTATTTATGACTCATTATGCTGTAGTGTAGATGCTGATAACTTTGATGTCATGCTAGAATCCATACCATGACCAATGACAGCTGAGATAAACTGGTGTTCGTCTTCCGAAATGACATTTGTTCATGTTCATTTTGAGAGATCTTGAAAGCGTATGGTGTTTTGTTTTGGGTAAATCTTATATTGTGAGAGGTTTGATGACTGAACAACGATCCAGGACATCTCACATTTTCAACATTGGTTAGAATCATATAAATCGAACCATTTTAGCACACATTTTTTCAGAATATTGTGACGTTATTTCATAACCCTAACTAGTCGAATACATTCGTGAACATTTTGGCAATGTTTTCTGTTAGCTGGATATATGATTTATCTGTATCGTGCATGGAGCTCTGAAGTGGATTTCCTGCTTCAGTTCATGATACGATTTAAAAGGCATGATGAAGTGGTGGAGTGTGTAATATTTTTTTTCCATACCAACTTGCTTTAGTGTGGTGTGGTTTTGGATTTAGGGCATTGTGTCATTCCACTATTGTGTGTTTGCAGGGGTGTGGTCTTTGTTGCGTTGCCTGGGAACCTCACAGGCAAAGCAGGTTTCATTTCTAAGCTCCACCTCTGCCTTTTGGTGTTTTTTATGCCATGTACACGGTGCAGCCGTGTGTATGTGTGTATGTGTGTATGTGTGTATGTGTGTATGTGTGTATGTGTGTATGTGTGTGTCGAAAAAATAAAAACGGGTGCTTGTCCGAGGACAAAATGTGAAATATGTTCTCTACAGTGATATTCCACCTCTAGAGCTGTTCAGAACATTGTGCTTCAAATGCATTGAATGTGTATTTTAGGAGGAGCACTGCTTGATTTTGGAAATCTTTAGCAGTGAGTCATACATGGCAACTATCATAATGGTACCGTTGGAACGTAATTGTGTTTAATACAAACCAGAAAGAAGGTGTGATTGACAAGAACATAGAAGCCCAGTGTTATTATGAGCAATAGTCTTCAGTAATTTTCCATAGATAGTAACTATATTTGAGATACCACACCTGAACGCTGTGTGGTTCTGCTTTTGTGAGAACACCTGCATACATTAATAGTGTTAAAGAAGTTAATGGAATTTGTTCCTCTTGTGTTATTCTGCTTTATGCACACATGTAATCCTTTACTAAATAGTTTTAAATCATTGAGGTGATTTTCTGGCCTTTAATTTTTCTTCAAAGTAAAATTTTTCTATAATGGCTAAAATTACTAAGTGGTTTTTTTTTTTTTTTTTTTTTTTTTTTTTTTTTTTTTTTTTTTTTTTTCTCTTTTCATCTTGGCAATTTATGCCCATCATTGTGATAATACTGAGAAAATGTCACTGTTTAGTTTGACAGTTTTTTTTATGTATCACTCCCGAATACCTGCTGCCCATTGGCTACAGAAGACGTTATTCTGCACACGTTAAATATTAACAACAGCATTTTCTTCTTTCTGTATGTTCGTACTGTATTTGTATACAAGTTCTATTTGATGCCTCCAGAAGTAGTTTATTTTGAACTTTGTTGTCACAGTGTTGTGTATTGCACTTAATGTAGTCTTGTGTACTGTTCTGTGTTGCACCATGGTCCTGGAGAAATGACATTTCGTTCCAGTGTATACAAACTATATAGAGGAATGACAATACAAACCCACTTGATTTGACTTATGGTGCATAACTAATAGGTTCAGGTCATCTCCATATGATAATCTTATTCTATATCTTTTCTCATCTAATGCTACTGTATTCAATTGTTAATGTGCATATCTAAATACAATACACCCTGCATACAGTATTATTCTTAAAGTACTAGTTTGCATAAATGGGGGTTTTGAGATTTTCTGCCCTACTTCTGTAATTGATTGGACAAAACATATTAGTTGCTTAGTTATTGTTCTGCAGGGGGTTTATTGTAATGTACATTATTGCACTATTGAATGTTGTCACCAGGGATTAAGGTTAAATTGAAAGGTTGGGGTGGAGTGTGTAGTTTCAGGTAGATCTCATAACATGTATAGAAAAAAATTGTTATGAAATAAAATGAAAAATATCACACCAGCCCAGTGTTTGTGATATCAGATTACACTGTGGATTAACCAGATCAACAAGTCAATATAACAGCTAACTCACCAGCACTGTTAAAATCAACTTGAGATTTTGAGCATGCTCTCAGTATTCACTCACTCAGCTCACTTCAGATTACACTACGGACAATAAAACTGAATGATATTAGTTAAAGATGAAACATGTTTGTCTTTTTTCCCTTTAAACTATGATTGGACTTTATAGTTTCTGTCATGCAGTGACCACAAATTTGGTTCCTGCGGTCCTTCATGCCTCAAATTATTTCAAAGCAGAAAATTTGAATTTTTACCCTCTCAAAGTTACTCAGGGTGTCAGAACTTGTGGATCATTTTGCCTAACGTCAACCCATCGTCACTTCGAACAAGATGCGGTCCAGTTTGACACACTGGTACCTCTTGAGGTTTTTTTTTGTTTTCCTCTTTGTCATTTCAGGGCTTGCTTATTAAGGATCTGGATTTCTGACAATTATCTATTGTTAAAAGCAGTATAGAAATAAAATGGACTTCTGCTGGAGATGCAAGGCAATTAGTTTAATGTAAACTTCAAATTACATTTGCCTGTTGTTTCTACCATTTTTCTTGCATGCAGTTGTCAGTAAAATGATGGAAAGTATATCGAATAGGACTTTGAGGACTTTGCTGTTGTATGTAATTGTGTTCTATGACTGACAAAGTATAAAACACATAACCTACATTCATGGCTTATTAATGTCTTGGGCCACCACAAGCCAATAGCTTCAGCGTGCATTAATGCAGATGCTACACGCCTATGGAATGTCTCTGGAAAAGATTCTGATGTTTAGATGGTGGTGGTAGTGGTGGAGGGGGTGGAGAGTGCTGTCTAACACATCGTTTTGTATTGCTTTACAATGATGCTTCCCTCTGAGGGAACAAGTAGACCCAAACCATGCCAGCAAAATGTGCCACACAGCACAACAGAGCCACTGGGATTTCCTTTAATGTGTCCTTTAATCTGTAAAACTGTTATTTGTGTGTGATAAATCTTTCTCATATTTTTTCCAACTATTTGTCTTTCCTCTCAATAGATTCAATTTAATGAAGTTGAGAAGGCTGCCTGGATCAACAAGGTAAGAAAGAAAGATTGAATCCTGTCTCAGATGTTGTATGTAATACCTGACATTACCATTCTCTTTAATGTCTACTGACTGATAAGGACATCATATTAACAGTTTATATAATATACAATGTGTTATTCTCCAACAAATGTGATGTCAATAAGAGCAAGGCAACGTAGGTCTTTGCATGCTTCATAAAATTTGCTTGACTCAGGCAGTAAGTCTTGCAAAAATATCCTTCAAGCGGAATGACTAACAGGAGTGTTTTATTGTGTCATTGTCAAAGTGTGTCATGGTTTTTTTTTTTTTTTTTTTTACTGTACCATGTCATAGGATGTACTACATTCAAATGGGTTCTTGTCCTTGAGCTGTGTAGCAATAAAACTTATTGCTTATTGTGGAATGTCAAGGACAAGTACATTTTCACAAGCAATGTGGCCTGGAAAAATGTCGGTAGCTACAAATGATCATTGGGTGTAAAGTTCTCAAATAAGGCTGGCCATCTTTTCTGTTATAAGATTCTCCATAATTGGTATGATGTCTCATTTTACTAAGCCACAAAAAGAAGAAGAAAATTGGGTAGTATATATTTAACAAAACTGGCCTTTGCTCTAATGATGTTCTATACAGTATTTTAAGAATTTGAAAGATTTCTGCTGTGACACTTGCAGGAAAAATATTTGCAATTATGAGATTTTTCGGGCATGACTGTGCTGCCACGATCTCAAGACAGTGTCTTCTGAATTTTACCAGATTCTTCATCAAGCCTGGCCATTCTTTGGCGTCTACATGGACAAGCTCCTGAAGGAGAACATCCAGCCTACCATTAGGCAATCCAGCCCTCACCTCAAAACCTTCACCTTCACCAAGGTCCACTTTGGCCAGAAGGTGAGGAGAACTGCTCTAACAGACACAGCATACATTACTGTACACTTAATGATGCATAGAGGTTCTTGATCACCCTTCGACATTGGTGGACTTCTTGCTCCTTTCCCTGGACTTCTTGCTCCCATTAATAAATCTTAAGCAATCCTAAGTTGATAAAGTAATATGAACATCTGGCTGGTGGTGTTTCAGGCTCCAATAATTACAGGCGTACAAGCGTACACACAAGAAGCAGACATGAGGGAAGTCATCCTAGACTTCAACATTGCGTAAGTTCTGTATACAATGTGAATACATGTATCAGGAAAAAAAGGATCATATAGAATCATTTTTAGTTTCTATCTAATCTTTCTGTGATTTTAGTTCTGTCCTTCAATAAGGTCATTGCAGACACAACTTTTCAACATTAAACATTTCCTAAATGGATTTTAAATAACATTGCAACCCTACAGTTCTCCCAGGTAAATCTGTGTTGGTGGATTTGGTTCATCTCACTATCACTGATTAAATATTTCATGAATATTTCTTAGTTACATGGGGGATATTGACATCGCCGCAGATATAAAGCCACGCATCTCAGCAGGAATTAAAGAACTGCAGGTTGGCCCTGATTGCCTTTTTTTGTCAGTGTACCATAACGATGGTTTTCATTTTGGAATAAGAATTTTGTGGTGCTGTTTTAGTTTGTGTGTGTTTTACTTGTTTGCGCATTTACTACGTTTGTTTAGTAGCGTTTTACAAGTCCTAATCTGAGAGAGAGTTGTAGGGGTTGACCGAATTGTATCATGTGTAGGACTGGTATATGAAATTTGGTTGTAAAGGGCATTCTTGAAATGTTAAAACATTAATACATACTTTTAACATTTCAGTTTTTTGAATATTTTTTAAATACACAGAAAATACAAGAAAAAAATCTGAAGATTTTAGTAGTTAATCATGATGGATATTCTAGATATTGTAGATTTTCAGGCTAATATTTAATGGAAATCATTAATTTAGTCTTCGCACAAAAAGCTTTGCACAAATATGCAGTGATACAGTTTGACCACTCCTTTACCTGTAATTGAAACTCTTTTCTCGTTCAGCTTCAGGGGATGCTCCGAGTGATTCTTAGCCCCTTGATTGGCCAATCCCCACTTGTGGGTGGGGTCACGATGTTTTTCATCCGTCGACCTGTGGGTAACATTTTTGTTATACATAATACAATATAAATTTATATTTATCCTATTGATGAAATAAACATTACTGCAAAAATTATTGATTGATCATTAATTTCAATTCCCAGAATTTGCACTTGAATTGGACTGGCATGACCAATCTCCTGGATGGTCCAGGACTACGGTATGCACTATTTGATTTAGCTTTATATTAAAACTGTGCATGTTCTCCTCGTGTCCCTATTCCTTCAATAGTATGTGTTAGTAAGTGGATTGGCTATGCTAAATTACCCCTAGGTATGAATGAGTGTGTGAATGTGTATGCAAGGTGCCATGCGATGCACTGACGTCCCATCCAGGGTGTTTTAACACCTCATGCCAGCATTCTCAGGTTAGACTCTGGATCCACCATGACCCTGAGTAGGAAAAGGTCTTGTATGTAGTTTAGTTTTAGTTATTAATAATCTTTGTTTGGGTTTTTTTGCTTGTTTGTTTGCTTGTTTTACACCTAATGAAATTCACACACTTCTCTGCAGACCCTTTTCCGAGACGGCCATCATGGACATCATCGCATCCATGATGGTCCTACCGAATCGTCTATGTTTCCCATTAATAGACCAAGTCAAGGTGGATGAAATGAGATTCCCTCTGCCTCGAGTGAGTGCAATCATTGTGTCAGTTAAATTTCAACTGGTAGTAAGTGGAACATTCTGTAAGAAGATTTGAACTATCGTGGATCAGACTGGATCAGATTTTCATAAGTGACATAAACTGCATTAAGATAACACAATATTGGTGACTGCTGTAACCCGTTGGGATGTTTTTGGACGTTCTCTAGGGTGTGGTACGTGTCCATGTGCTGGAGGCTCAGGATCTGAAGGCCATGGACACAGTAATGATGGGACTAGTAAAGGGCAAGTCTGATCCATATGCAGTCCTTACGGTTGGCAACCAGCGTTTCAAAACGAAGACCATTAAAGAGACCTTGAACCCCAGATGGAATGAGGTGTATGAGGTAACAGCTAATGTTTTGCTTTGCACATAACTACAAAATTTGCGTTCAAGCAGATGTCCAATCAGCATTTTGCATAAATGTTTATATCTTGCAAATTACTCTATATTAAACAAGGTTTTGTAGTTTGATATATTGTAAATGCCTAAACATACAAATTAAGTTTCTTGTATCTTACTTGTTAAGCCTGCCAAAATTTCCTGGCACACTGACAGTAAATTGAGCAACTATCGGGATGAGGGGGTTCCACAGAGCAATATACTAGGCCTTGTTGATTATTTTTGTCCACAGTGATAAATCTGTATTTATTTCTCTTGAGTATAGTTCGTGGTTCATGAGGCTCCTGGCCAAGAGCTCGAAGTGGAGGTCTATGATGAGGACACGGACAAGGATGACTTTATGGGCAGGTGGCTATTTCTGTTTTGTTTCTGTTCTGGAGTCAATCTGAACGTACATTTAAATTAGAAGTCTGAATAACAGGCACTGTGTTAACCTGAGGTAATATTTAATGTGTATTCAATTCACACAGGTTTAATCTGGATTTTGGTGAGGTGAAGAAGGAAAGAGAGATAAAAAAGGTATGTACCGTTGCATGGTTATAAACTAGCTAGATTATTTGGGAATAGACTGCGGAATATCCATACTGATATAAACCTCAATACCATTTGGGAATAAAATATGAAATATTCTATTGATGTAAACAACATCGTTTTGGAATAGAATCTGGAAAATTCTAGTTATGTAAATAAGGAGATTATTTGGGAATAGAATCTGGAATATTATATTTATGTAAACAGGGAGATCATTTAGGGAATATAATCTGGAATATTATATTGATTTAAAAAGCTAGATCATTTTGGGAATAGAGTCTGGAATATTCTCCACAATACTATTTCTTGTTTGATGATACATGAATTTACATTCATCAGACTTTACACTAATGTTGTAATGCTACTAGGACTAACTACATTTTGAACCCTTTGTAATAAAGCAATGAATGTGCTTCAGGATATAAAAAGAAGTGTAGTGTAAGGGTTGTTGCAAAACCATAAACAATAGACATTTTTACATTCCCCATCGTCGTTTACTCTTCTAATTAGTTGTGAATTAGAGGAAAATGTGGCCATTTTTATATAATGAGATAATAAGTAAACAAAGTACAGGAGTGTTAAGAACTATTTGTGGTTACTTCTGGGTTGGGACATAAAGGTTAATCTTAAAAAGCTTAATTGATGAACCCACATAATCTTATGCTAATAATAATTTATAAAAAGGATTGTGTCTAGGATGTAGTGTACATGTCATCTTATAAATCAGTAACATTTATGCATAAGCACATTACTGTATGTTTATATTTGCGCAAAGTTTTTAGAATAAAAGGTATACACATGAGGTCTTGGGTCATACAGAGCTTCACTGTATTCATAGAAAATTAGCTCAAACTAAAATGCCCTGAACCTTAAACATATCATTATTATCAATTACAATTTAATTAAAAATACATTTCAGTGCTGTTCTATATGATTTGATGATCTTGATGAACCTTTACACAATGGCTTCGATTTTACAGTGGTTCCTCCTGCAGGAGATTGAAAAAGGAAAAGTACACATGAAACTGCAATGGTTTTCTTTGCAGACTGATCTGGAGCTACTGAAAGAGGTAACCTGGCATACGTACTGTAGATATTATCAATATCACTTGATTTGTCCACACATTAGGTGTGTGTGAATTGCTTTAGGTTTTTTTTCCCCCGATTTTATTTCTTTTTATCATAAAAGTATTTTTTTTTTAATGATAATATAGCATTGACTCGTGTCTAATTGCTTCTACACATAAAGTCTAGAAATCAGATATTCATGAATCTAAATATGAAACAATGTCCACTGTGACTTGGACGTAGGGTATTCTAGAGGCTATTCTCTGGTTAAGATTTGTACTCTGGAGCCTTATATACTGTTTTCATAAAAGATGTGATAAAAATGGGCCCAACATATACAGGAATACTGTTGGAATTGTTTAAAATATTCTTAAATTGCATCACCTGGAAAATGCTGCAGATTTTTTCATCTGCGCCATTGTCCTTCTTTACTGTTACCCTATTTTTAAAGTACACACTGACCCATATTAGCAGTATAACAGGTACTTACACCAACCTTTAGTCTAAACTTTTGCTACTATTTACCCAGTAACTGCTGATACACATCTGGATCATTCACAATCCGTTTATTTTAGCCCCAAAAGTGAAACCGAAATGATAGAAATACAAGTGCTTTTTGTAATACTTGTTTTTGTATGTGCAAATCAAATCTCATTTGCATGTAATTTCTTCTTTCCTCTCGAAGTGAGTGAATGCAACATACACGAACCACATTACCATTCTTAATTAAATTATTGAAATATGAGACATTACTTGTTTTGATTTTGTTTTTGATTTTGATTTTCTTTAGGCCACTGATGGCTGTGCCTGTGCCATGCTTGCTATATATTTGGACAGTGCCTCTAACCTACCTGTGAGTAAATCAATGGCTCCTTCTTCTTCTTCTTCTTCTTCTTATTATTATTATTATTCGTCTTCTGCCTTGTAGATACTACGGTCAACTGTCTCCATGGTTTCCTTATTTTATACTGTGAAGGAATTTTTTTTTTTTATTTTTTTATTTTTTTTGTATTTTGCACATATAACCATAATCAGGCGGTTGCAATTTGATTCCTCTTGCAACTTCGCTAGATTAAAAGCTTATGGTTTAACATTGACAAATACTATACAATTATTTACATATACAACACTGTTACAGGATACTAAACACAAAACTGACTGATACAGCTTATTCATATACCAGCTTGTCTGCTTTACAAGATTTATGATGTATTAGTATGATTTTTCTGACTGCAAGTTCCTTTAGATTGAGACTTAATCTCACATCAATGTTTTCGCTAATGTTTCCTTCATTGCGTCTGTGTATATATTTAGAAAGACCATAATGAAGTAAGCCAGCTTGAGAAACATGGGAAGCAACCCAAAGAGGCAAGGGTAAGTTGTCATCGGTTTTGATTATAGCTCTGCTTTCACAAACAGGAACATACTTGGACGCATTTGTCATTTTTCTGTCTTTCCTGATACCACACCATCGTTCAATCAGACAACAAAGACGGGAAAGACTAGTGCCTTCGTTCTTTTAGTCACTTGATCAAACAGAAGTATGTTTGTTTTAATATATCAAAGCCTGCATATAAAGTTTGGATTATTTTGTGCTAATGTAAGTGAAAGGACACTTTGTAATATTTCATACAGGCAGCTGCCTACGGTTGGTTTTAGAGATGTTTGCTGAGCATTTTTTCCCCTAAGGGTTAAATGAAACAAATGAACCAGAATTTGCTGTCCATCCAGTTCTCATGCACTCATTTTTCCACTTTATCAAGTGCAGTGCTTCAACTTGCGCCCTGTGTGTCCTGTTGCCTAGATGTTTTGTTGAGACCGAAAAGGAAGAGTTGACAGCCAACACTGCTTAGGGGACTTTAGAACATGTGACCTGTTAAGCAAATCAGTAGACAGGAAAGAAAATTCCCTGTTTAATAACTGCTGGTAAAGGGAAAGTTGAGGGACAAAAATGAGACTGAGCTTCATTTCTGTAGCTGTCTTTCTTGAATTCGCTTACAAATATCAAAACATCTGGCAGCTGGAGTTTCCTGTTAAATTACAGTGATCTTTTCTGCATAGTTATGTTTATTAGCAATTTACAATATATTTTTTTTCAGAAGGACATTACGGCACAGAGATGAATATGAGAACTACTATAAAAGTTCCAACAAATGTTCCTAACCTTTCATTGATTGTTCATTTGAGTTTTATTTATTGCCTTGCATTTCAATAGAAATGTTTTTACAGTTTTGGTTTTGTGATTGCTATGCAGATATTATTTGCATGAGTCAACCAGCACTTCTTTTTGTATTGATTAAGAATGCAGATGCATGGGCTAAAAAGCATTCCAAAGTTGCATGAAGACATGGCATATTTTGTGAACCTTGATGGACGGTTTGGAAACGTTTTGGTTTGTAAATCACTCCTGGGACTTGTTGAACCGGTTTCTATTAGGAACATTTGACCTGACATGCCACATTCTACAGCTACAGCTTGGTTTTGCTTGCACAACTATTGCGATATGCATCATACAAACTGGACATTATTGCAAAATGACAGCTGATGGTTGATATTACGTTGTTTTTGTTTTGGGTTTTTTTGTTTTTTCCTTCTCCATCCATTTTCCTTGTATGGATTAAACATTAATTAATTCCCCCAATATGTGCAAAGGGAGCCTCAAGCATTTATGGGTTTAAGTGTTTTGTTGTGCATTGCAGCTCACAAGGAAGCAACACAACCCCAATTCTTATGTGAAGTTCTCCATAGACCAACAAAGCCAGAAAAGCAAGGTACTATTTGCATTACTACTACTGAGAAACTTCAGCGCCCTCTGCTGGAATATATTAGCACACAGAAACAAATTTTAAAATGAATAGTATTTCCTTTTTTTTTCTCCAAGAAGCTTTCTATAAGCGTAATGCTTTTCCTCCTTTTTGTTAAGTTTCTAACCCTGTCTTTTATTCCTTTTTTTTTTTTGTCTTGTTTTTTTTTTTTTTTTTTTTTTTTAGACTGTGTATGCAACTAGAGATCCTGTTTTTGAGCAGTACTTCACATTCTTTGTGCACAGTGTGGAAAGCCAGGTGCTTAACATTCAGGTATGATAGAATTTGCCATATACAAGTTTCATATTGTTTTGTATTCGAAGTTACAGTACTAAAATGTTCATGTTTAGCCTGGGTGAGATATTATGGATGAGCATACTTTGCAAAGTAACAGTGTAATCAGAAGGTAAAAGGTGGTAAGTAATTTAGAAATGAAATCACAGCTTGCAGTCTGCTATGCACTCGTGTAGCTTAGTGAGGGTTTATGCTGATTGATGCTAATATACAGTGGGATCCAAAATTTTGAGAACAATTGATATTTAGTTCAGTTTCTTAGTATTTGGTACGTCCCTTTGTTGCTTTAATGACAGTGTGCACTCGAGCTGGCATGGACTCCACAAGTTCGTGCAAAACCTTCTTATACATTTTGGATCAAATCTGTCTGAGTGTCATCTGAATGCTTGCTTCACTAGAAGAAATTAGAAATGAAAATAATCTGACCTTTTGTACAAAGCAGTTAACATGGTCAATATCACACATTTGCTTACATTTAAATAGGGACCTGGAAATAGTGCAGAATGCAGAATACTGAACATTTACTTTCTTTGGACATTTTACTTTCCTAATTGGACAAACCAAGTAAATAGAACACTGAAATAGAAAACTGCACTGTCGGAGGGCAGCACGGTAGAAAAGGTTACTGTCTGTGCCAAGTTTCACACGTTCCACGTGGGTTTCCTCCAGGAACGCTGGTTTCCTCCCACCTAACAAAAACATGCTGGTAGGTGGATTGAATATACTCTGAATCCACCAGGTAAAATACTTAAGATGGATGAATGAATGAATTAATTGTCATATTAATGCATTGATAATTAAAACAGACAGGAATAAAGAAATAAGACCTGGCCTTAAGGCTTGATCACATGTGATTTTTTTATTAATATTATTATTATTATTATTATTATTATTATTATTATTATTATTATTATTGTTGTTATTATTAAGCATGAAAAGGAGCAAATGAAAATAAAGAGAGATAGAAACAGTCATATTTGCCTCCCAATAAGTATAAAGTGAATTTGATGATTATTTTACATGCGTCATGATTTCAGGTGATGTTGGCTGAAAAGAAAAGTTCACTGGGCATGCTGACTCTGCCTCTTAACCGGCTTCTCAACGCCTCAGACTTGACTCTGGACCAGCATTTCCAGCTGGAACGTTCCGGCTCCAACGCCCAGCTCAAGATGAAAGCCATCCTCAGGGTGATTCTGTTTGTGTGTTGTAGTCCTGGTATAGCTTTACATTTTTAGTATGAAGGACATCTTGCGCTTGGTTCCTCTATAGTTTAATTAGTGCTTGTTTGTGTACTTTCTTGCTAATGTATATATTTTTTCAGTCATTAATCCTTATTTAATGGTTCCTACAAAGCCTCATTGTCATAATGCAGTCTCTCCGTGTGTTTCCAACATTTTTGCAGCACCAACACACGAATGTTATATATGTGTATGTTTCAGTGTGTCCAGTTTCTTTACTAAGCTCTTTATCATCCCAGATCCTGAAACTGGAGAAGCCCAAGCCCAAAGTTTCAAACCCTTTCAAAGATCCTCAGCTCCAACAACCTCAGCAATCACAGCCAACTCTTGACTCCTTGAAACCTGAAGAAAGAAACCAGGCCACCACGCTGTCTCAGATGCAAGTGCCCATCAGTTCTTCCAGCGGACCCCAGGCTGAGTATATGGCCCGGAGAGGTTCTCTCCTGGTCTCGGAGAACCGTCTGACGGGCTCCACACGAATGCGGCGTTATGACTCGCACAGCCTCCTCTCAGAAAACTCTATTGCTTCTTCACGCTTTGACCTAGCCGAGGGTGTCCCTTACCCAGAGTGAGTTTAATGTACAGTATAACACCGTGTATACAATACGAGTCTGGTGACAGTAACAGAAATATAACAAATGAAGATTGTCACAAGAATGGTTAGGTAACTTTGACTTTTTAGTTAGACATACTTTTTACAGAATTTTAAGATATGGAGCTTATGTATGAATTTTAAGGTATGGAGCTTATGTATGAGTATGTTTTTCTTTGTTTTGAACTTGTAGGGGTAAGATTGTCCTTTAAAAATGCATAATTCAAAATTTCAGGCTACAGTTTTGAGATATAAAAAAAGAAGCCAACCCTAAATACAAATCTCAGTTGCTTTAACCGAAACAAGAACTTGACCTATATCTAGCCATATGCTAACTACTAGTTTCATAAGGTCATAGCCATATGCTAACTGAGTTTTCATAATTATTCAATGAAAAGTGACTGACACAATGCTTCTGGCAATTGTCAAGTCTACAGTAGTTAACACTACGTGAGAGCAATATGGACCTTATCTTATGCTAACTAGTCAGAATGAGCTTTCATGTCTTAGCGTTGTTTCATATTTTGTGGTAAAATATTCTCCTAATATGCTAAACATTGCTTAGTACATTGCTTGGGTATACTGCTAATCCCTTAACACGACTATCATTGTGTGAATGAATTACAGCGCCATCATGAATCACCAGGGCAGCTTTGGCCAGATTCAGATAACTATTCGTTATGCCACGCTGAGGAACAAGCTCACTGTGACTGTCATTAACTGCAGGTGATTTTCTAAACACTGATGAAGCTTCTGCTTCATGGAAAAAAAAAAAAGTAATTAATGGTGTATTAGAAAACATTGGTCACTTTATAAATAAATCATCCTTTAAATTTTCAAGACCTATAACTACTAATCAGTTAATGCTAAGATCATGCAGAATAACCTGCTTAAGTAGCTAGATGTTGTTGCTTTTTTAATGGAAAAAAAACTGCTCAATTCTAAAACCAGGCTATATATAGTTTTTCTAAATTGAAATCTCCTGTATCATTGTTTGCTAGGAACCTGTTCCCCTGTAACGCCAACGGCTCAGACACCTATGTTCGCATTTACTTGCTTCCTGACCAAAAATGGAAAAACCGCATGCGCACAAAAGTGAAGACAAACACAGTGAATCCAAACTTTGATAAGAAGTGAGAATTTGTTCAAATGACCTACACAGGTATTGCAGCACTGGTAATCATTTCTTGTTAACTAAATATACATATGCACAAACTCAGGTTTGAGTTTTCGGTGCCATTGGAGGAAGCAAGGACCCGGAAGTTAGATGTTTCTGTGAAGAACAATCGAATGTTCCATACCAGAGAGCGAAAAGAGATTGGGATGGTAAGAAAGATGCATACATTAAGATAAAATAACTTTTCTTCAGTTAGCTTTGGTCATTAATCAACAAAACTGCCATCTGTCCTCTATCTGCAGGTCTTGATTGATCTAGCCCAGTTGGATATTATAAAAGGTTCCACAGCATGGTTAGTAAAGACAAAACCCTCTCTTTTTGTTGTTGATGTGTAAACATTTTGTGAATCTGGTTCATGAACAAACACACTGCTGGTTTCAAGCTCCTTAGTCTAAATTGTTATGCATTTTTTCCAAACCAGGTATGAGCTCAGTATCCCAGGGCTGAAGAAAGCTATCTAGAGGAATGAAGATCATTGATCAAATTGAACTGACTCCTTCAGAAGTTTCTGAATTTCTACACCTCTGTTTACATTTTTATTACTGAATTTCTCTTGCCTCTCAGGTAGTGGAAAATATGAGAATCTTTATTTTTATTTTAACACTGAAGAACTCTAAAATACAATGCATTTTTGTAATTTTTTTTTTATTATTTTTTACATATTCTTTTTTTTTAATCATCAATTGTGAGTGGAGTTTTAACCTGATGATGGGAAGCAGGCTTTTTTTTTTTTTTTTTTTTTTTTTTTTTTCTTTCTTTCTTTGCACTCCATGCCGAACACCATTTTTTTTTTTTTTATTATTTTTTATTTTATTTTTTTTTTTAAATCATACTCAAAGCACTGGTACTACTTTTGTATCGCTCAGCTTACATAGATTTGTTCTCTGTAAACGTATTTTGGTGTGAATTTACATGCACGCAATAGTTCTGGATTCATGACATTCTCGCTCTCTCTCTCTCTCTCTCTCTCGCTCTCTCTCTTATATTTATATATATATATATATATATATATATATATATATATATATATATAAAATCATGATCTGTTCTTTTCTTTATAGGAAATGTGTTGCACATTTTAATGCATTGTTCATTGGTTATGTGATGTTTACTAGATTGTAAAGAATATGCACCTGTTCCACATTCCAGCTCTTGACAAACCAAAGACAATTAATCAGTAATCCCTCAATAACTGTTGTCTGGAACATGCTGAGCACTATAATGAAGCAAAATGTGCACTCTCAGTGAGGGTCATAAAGATTATGTTTAGGAGAGGCGATATATAGCAAATATATATCAGGGAAATATTAGGACAGCATGGCATGTGAATATGTTTTAAAACAGAAACGTAACTGACATTGATGCATGTTCAGTACTTAAGCGCATATACATATATATCAAAAAGGATATTCTGTAATTTTGTAATCATAGAACATGAATTGACGTAACAAACTAATTAATGGCAAAGTGTTGTTATATTTCTGTTATTTTGCTCAGTATTTTTCTGTATATTTTTTAAACTGTGATTGTGTTGTATAAAACACTGGGAAATGTAAAGAAAGGGGGGGGGGATCTTATGACAACTATTAAATAAACTGTGGCTTTTATTAAAGTTAAATTGAGTGTCAGAAGTTTCTAGATAGGAAAATGTGAAAAGTTGAGTTACAAGTGAATAGTATGACCTATTCAAGCTAACTAAAGAGTGACATTATTCTTAAATGTATATATATTTTATTTATTTATTTTTTTTTAACTAAATTGAAGGTAGAAGTTATATACAATGAATATTCCACTTTCATGCTCTTTGTTTTGTGCATAAACATCATTAATTGTCTTGAAAGAACAAGAAATGTTTGAATACTGGAGTCATTAATTTGACAGACAATAGATTAACTTCTCTGTAAACAAAATCAAAGTGCATCATGATTTGGAAATCAGTGTGAAGACAGCAGCACAAAGCATTAATAAACTGTACAAGTCACAGCACAGCATCACATTCCTTAGTTTTTGGATGTAAGCTAAGGATATTGCTATACTGATGTAACTAAAAATACCACTGTCCTATCAGTGACTTGAAAAAAACTACATCAACAGAAATATGTGATAAACTTGTCTACCGTGTTAATAGTTCTTATAGACTTGAACCAGCTGTTTTGCTGTTCAAAAATAAAAGCAGTGTAAAGACAATCGTATTTTGAACAAACCTAAAAGCAGCATTGCATGCCTTTTTTGTAAAACACAACTGAAACATGGTCCTTCAAGCAGTTTGCATCACACATTTGTTAGATACAGTATTGTATTTTCCACATTTTGTCCATTTTCAAAGTCCCTGGACAAAGTTCTGGAAAAGTGTGTATCAGTGGTTGTTTATCATAAAAAATATCCCAAATGTTGGATATCCTACATTAAATTCATTATTAAAGCTTGGAAATTAAATGACACACCTGTCACTCTGCCTAGAGGAGACCATCCACCAAATGATCAGGTAAGGAGGGCATTAGTCAGAGAAGCAACCAAGAGGACAAAGGGAAAGTCTGAAAGAGCCGAAGAGACCCATAGCTCAGATGGGTTGGCATTGCAAAAAAATACAAGATCCCCTTTGGCAAAAGGCATATTGGAGACTCAGCAAGCATGGAAAAAAGTTGACTTTTTCGGCCTTGGCATAAAGCACTTTGTTTGGTGGACCCTGAGAACACCATTCCCCAATCTGTCATCCTATCTCAAGTGGTCCAATGAAGGTTGCTCGACTGTTTTTAATTAATTAATTTTTTTTTTTTTAATTGTGATTACCTCTATGTATTGGCATCACAAAACTACCATTTCTTTTTTATTTTACTTGGTTTAACTATGATTTTTGATTTTGCAATGACAATACATAGAGGTAATCACTCAAAAAAAAAAAAAAGGAAAATTAAAAATGGTCAAGCAATCAACTTTGCGATTATTGGATCACTTGAAATGGAATGACCTCATCATGAAGCATGGTGGTGGTAGCACTGTGCTCAGAGTTAGCCTTTGCAGCTTGGTTGATTCTCTGGGTTTCAGAGGACATCCTCCTCTAGACAGAGTTACAGTTCTCCTTCTTGATTTTCTTGCACCAGAACTGATATTGACTATTTTTGCAATCACAACTTTCATATTTTTTGTAAATACTTTTTCAAATTAAATAGATTCCACGCTTCACTATTATGGATTATTTTGTGCTGATTGATGATATATAAGTCCATTTCGGTTCCAGGTTGCAACACTACAAACTGTGGGAAAAGTTCATGGAGGCTGAACAATACAAGGCACTATGTTGGGTTTGTGTTCAGGAATCATGCAGCCCTCTTTGGTTTACAGTTCAGGTAAAAGTAATTAAATATTCAGGATATGCATGGTAATCACGGAACACCACAAAGATGGTTGGATGAGATGTGTTATCCACCACAGTGTCATAGAGATCTGTGCCATTAGCGGTTTTGGGAGGCGGATCAATCATTGTTGAGTTTCCAGGTGTATAGTCTCCAGTGAGAACTCTGCAGAAATACATGTGTTTCTGTCCTTGTGCATTTGGTACTGAATATGTGTGGCTGGAAGAGTAGCTTGCATTAAGTGCAAAGTAGGTGCCTTTTCCATAGGCTGCAGCTGCAATGAATCAACATAAAGAGATCAGTTAATTTAGCCACAGAGGTTGATGGAGTACAGCAAAAGCTAAAACACTGATCATTCCTGTTATTATACCATTTTTCCCTGCATAGCTCCGGTTGAAGCCATTTTGATTTATGTGGCTTATTGACTCTTCTCTGGTTCCATGAAACAGCATCTTCTCATTGTTCTGATGGCCATTCATTAGTTCCATATGTTGCTTGTTATTTTGGTAGTTCTTCCACATGCGAGGATTCTGTATCCGTTCAATCTACAAGCAGCAAAAAAGAAGACCGTACAAAAGCCGCATCGGATATTTAAGAAATGGATATAATGTATCTAATTTATGCCTCTCAGAAGCTACATACCTTAAGAACATTGTTATTACATGTTTTTCTAAAGTGGCCCAGGACATCATTGTACTCTTTGCTGCTAATTTGCAGTGGACAAATTTTGTGTGGCTCATTAGATGCCATGACGACCCATTCCTTTGGGAAGTTCTCAGTGTCTGCAATTGAAAAATTGGTTAATCTAATTTAATCAGAAATGCTTAAAACTTTTAAGGACATTTAGTAATAGCTCTGATTGGCAGAAACAAGTTATTTCCCAAGATTATATCATAAGTGCATTAACCTTGATTTACTAGATAAGGGGTGGTCCGGATGAAGACCTGGAAAAGTACTTTAGTTGATTGAACTTGAAAAATATTGTAGCAGAGCTGTATATATATATATATATATATATATATATATATATATATATATATATATATATATAAAAACATCAGCAGCTCATCGACTGGCAGATTTTCTGTTGCATTTTATCCAATTACATGCGTCTATGTTCTTAATTTAGCTAAAGGAAGCTCACCGGACTAGAAACTAGCTACAGGGCTATGGACTTTAGTTCAGAAAGGGGAGTTTTTCCACAGACTTTCAACAATTTTTTTAAATTTTATTTACCGGCTTTGCTCTGATGAGTGAATGGACTTGTTAAACATCACTTGATTAAAGAAAAGTCAATGATGTAAATACAGTGTTTAAAGATGAACACATTTACTCTCCTTGTATCAAATTCAGAACAAGTATCTCATCTGTTCAGCGTTCACGGTGCTAGTAATATGAATAAAAAAATAACCACTTTGAATGGTCTTAGTTCTAGTCACAAACTAATCAGTAATTCCATCCATCTATCCATCTTCTACCGCTTACTCCTTCTTCAGGGTCGCGGGGGAACCTGGAGCCAATCCCAGGTAGCATCGGGGGGCACAACGCGGGGTTCACAATCACATACAAACTCACACATTCATACACTACGGACACTTTAGACACACCAATCAGCCTACCATGCATGTCTCTGGACTGGGGGAGGAAACCAGAGTACCCAGAGGAAACCCCCACAGCACAGGGAGAACATGCAAACTCCGCACACATATGGCAGGAATCGAACCCCGGACCCTGGGGGTGTGCGGCGAACGTGCTAACCACTAAGCCACCACATCTGTTGTGGCCTATTCAGACCTTTGTAAGCAAGAAGTTTTATGCATCTGGACCTTTACAAATTTTCCTCCCATACCCCTGTACAAGAGAACTTAAATCTTTGTAGAAATAATAAAAAAGTACCTCTGGTTTTGTCAACACGCCTGATTTCCATCTGGTTACCACCACTAGCCCTCACAGCAGGACCCTCTGGCATACTGACTTTGTACACTTCTTTTTGAAAAGTGATGTCCACTTGTTTACTTGACTTCAGAGAAAATGCTTTTTCTAGTTGGAAGTTTGTAGCTAGGTCGAAGCTATGGAACTGGCCACTCTGTTGGTATTGCCAGTCTACCAGCTCAGCTGTTAATTCCATGCTCTTCTTCAAGGTCACTTCTTCTCTTGTTGTTTTCAGCATGGTGTTGATCTCACCTACAACCACCAGGACATCCCTGCTGAGACCCTCTACTGTAAGTGTGACCTCCTCCGAATATGCTGCTGTAGCCGCCTGAGTCTTGTGCTCAACTTTCACTCTAACATCCATGGTTCGTTGTAGTTCCTGGATTCGTTGTCTGTCTTTCTCAGACAATTTGTGGATCATTGAATCACTGATGTGCTGAAATGCCTGATCTTCTGAGATCTGCTTTTCAAGAAACTGCTTGGTTTCATCTACGTGGGTTTTGGAAGGTCCACAGATGGAGAAGCAAACCAGCGTCACCACCTTGTCCTCGATTACAAAGTCCTTCTCTTGTGGTGACTTGGTATCTTTGGTCTTAGAGCCCATAAACAACGATTTGGTAAATGCTGTTGAAATGAAAAATATGTGGTGTATTGGCATTTAGGATGAAAAGATTACTTACATTAGTTAAAAACATCTTTAAACGTTGTTGTTCATTATTAAGTGCTAATAATTGAAAACGCTTTTGTGTAATGCACTACTTGCATTCATATGAACCAGGGGGAAAAAAATCAGGAAGACGTACAGGTAAGTTTTGACCAGGTACTGTCATTCTTCTGCTTTTCAGTGGCTTCTCTTTTCACCATACTCTGATGAAAATCTACCAACATGGGGGCCTGGAAGATCACAATGCGCACCATTTTGAGTGAAGACTGTGGAGTCTGTGTCAAAAAGTCAACTACAGCATCCATCATGCAGTCTGCAACATGGCCTGCATTAACTCCACCCTGACCTGTAAGAAAGATGGATTTATTTTCTTACACTTGTTCTTTGGAGCACTCTTCGTTCATGGTCCTTCAATGGTTTACCATGAAGGGGGCCAACCACTGAAGGATCATGGGTACGAATGCAAATTGGACTAACAAAAATGATTCATAATAAAGTTGTATTGTAATAATGCTCATAATAATTTTGGACTGAATCAGCAATTATTTCTGCACAAATGTTAGTGCAGAGATCAGATGGCTAAAGAAATAATGAAGCTCTTGTTTAAACACTGGATGACACTGATAATCAAAGTGATAATCAACATTTCCTATTGTAATCTTGAAATTCTGTCAAATCTGTCAGTAATGGTGTTTTTCTATAAGTAGTTTAGGTAATAAATGTAGTGGTAGACGGGGTGTTTTGCAATGGACTATATGAAATAGAAAAATGTATTTTAAAAATCCATAATTTGACAGTTTGATGGGTTTTCCCCAGTCACAATACCTTTAAATTCTCTACCCCATGTCTAATCAGTAACCATGGTATTTAGCTGCAAGTTTCAGTGTGTTGCTTATATAGAGATACTGCAGTCTACTAAAATATCTCACTTTGTTATCAGCACCAGATCTCTGAACACAATGTTTAACCCAAGTCATGCCCATGCATACATGAATGCTCCAGTATTGCTTATGAATGTGTTATAAAAGCCCATTATATATTATACAATGTGTTAACAAAACATTATAGATAACACATGGAAACTGGTTATTACAATATAATGGCATAAGCTTCACTTATTAAATTAAGCATCCTATAAGTCTTTACATATTTTGTCATATGCAAAGTATTTATAAAAGTGTTTGAGTTCACCTGTTCCAAAGGCAGGGAAGGCAATGGAGGTGAACCCCTGCTTCACAGACATTTTTAATGCTTGCTTAACTCGTTTTTGGATTGTTGCAAGATTACTTGTTGCTGAAACATGGATGATCTTTTTGCACTGAAGGTTCCCTTGTTGGGTCATTATCAGTCCATTATTTTGCTGTTCTCCTATTAATATGTAAATTATGCATCAAGTCACAAGAAGAGAACATTTAGATACATTTTTCTGTGATTATAGAAGTTCATTTAATTCATATGAACAGCTCTCACCTAGTAGCTGGCACTCAGCTTCAACATTTGGACCTGCTCCATCTAAAATAGCCTTTGAGACACCTTACAAATTAGAGATACATTATGTATTAATTATTTTGTAGCAGCTGGATGAATAATAACTGACACATCACAAAATTTAAATTACAGGGAAATTCTAAGCTGTGATTTAAAACTGCAATATGTAGCATGTTAAAACAAAGAATGAGGTGTGATAACTGCATGTTTCAACTGTACAAATCAACTGCAGCATGCAGTAGACTAACTTTGATTGTAAATAACTAAAGGTCAGTTATTAACTGAGCATCTGGCAGATTGATTTTAATAATACAAATGCATTGTGGTGTAACAGCTGTAACTATAATTTCATTCTCTTTGGTTAACAGTCTGCATTTTGCTACAATAGGATTCCAAGCATTACCAGAGTTACCTGACTTTAGTGTGAAATTGTCATTGCTTGAGTTTACAATGACATCAGTTGTCTCCTTAGTGATGTCACCACTGAGAACCTGAAGCACAACTCCTCCCATCGTAGTCTGATAAATCCCTGCCTTTGGTGAGGTGACCACTGAAAACGGGCCTAAATTAATCATAAACATGAAATAAACACCTCTGAAAGCCATCGGAATGTTACTTTTCACACATTTTGTTATATTTGTGGTTTTTAATATTTGGTTTGACAATTAACCTTTGCTGGAGCCACTTGCTAAGGATGACTGGATGTTAAACTTTTTGTTGAATTCATCTGTAAAAGCCTGGGAATAATAAAAAAAAATAAAACAAACACACACTAATAATTATGATATATGGTCAGCATACAATAGGCAATATGCCACATTTCACCTGCATTCTCAGGTCTTACACACAACCCATCTTCCAAACACATTTATTATTTTTAAGGCTTAAAGCTACTCTGCTTATGGCCCACCCAGATCCTCCACCACTCATCTTTAGCTGTTTACCTCCTTAATAATATGGGTTTTTCTTTCATTTTCTTTTATGCATATTTATGTTTTTATGTTGTTGGTTTTGTATATGTTTCTTTTCCCCCTCTGTGGAGCATGAAAGGTACTACATTACACAGAGCACTTAGTGCTATAAGAATTTGTTTTATTATTATTATTATTATTATTATTATTATAAATCACACTCTGGCACTCCTTACTTACCTGGATGGTTTGATGGTCACTGGGATGGATTGAAAACATCACGTTTTGTACATGACGTGAAGTCCTGTTTTTGCTAAACTTAAGAACTGATTCCACCATAATGGAAGCCACCAACGCCTTTGGAAATCCCAAGTTCCCTGTTCCAATAGCAGGGAACACAATAGACCCCTGCTTCTGTTGTTCTGCCTGACCTAAGCATTCATCCATGATGCCTTCCAACTGCAGACAACATAATCCATTACAATTATGTTACAACCAAACAAAATCTACTATAGAAAGAAAATGCAGGTATGGAAAAACAGATAAAACCGTACCGTCTGTGCTGATCCTTTTCCCTGGTTCCAGTGTGGGGCAACAGCATGAAACACCAATTTGTTTTTTAGATTGCAACCACTAGTGATGAAGACTGCTCCATTGTTTGCAGGTCCTGTAGCCTGCTGGTTAAGAAGTGTCTGAATCTGGGGCCCTGCTGCAGCAAGAATGGCTTGTGCAATAGCTCCATGGTTAAGGGCCAGGTCAGATGATACAGAGTTCACAACCACATCGAACTAAAGACAAAACAACAGTCAAATATATTACTACAACTTTGGCCCAGGGGAATGATAAAAGTTAAGAAAGAGCATGTTAGGTTGGAGAATTGAACTCACCGAAGTGTCCTGAATGTTGCACGTTGCAAGAGTAATAGTCAACCCTTCATTCGTCTTAACACTCTGGGATGATCCTTGGTTTGACGAGGTTGACGGTTTGGGGTTTTGCTGTGGGACTCTCGAATTACCCCTGAATGCTGGGCCCTGTCTTGTGGAACTGCCCCCATACACATTCTGCACTGCAGCTTCTAAAGCCGCAATGGTTTTATCATTTTTGTCAATCAGATGGATCTCCTTTAAACACGTGTCTCCATTTAGTAGCTCAAAGAATTCTTTCAGTGCTGAAACAATGGTGTCTGCACAAAGGTTTAGTGGGAATCCAAGGTTGCCTGAACTAATGGCTGGTATTGCTAATGACTGGCAATACTCTCTGTCAGCAAGATTCAGACTCCTTCTTACAGCATTTTTCAAAAGGGTAACTGCATTCTGAGGGTTAGAACTATCATAGTGTGGTCCTACTGCATGAATTACATGCCTGCAAGGCAATTGTCCAGCATTAGTAAGGACAGCCTCACCTGGCTTCAACTGTTTCCGGATTTTAATCATCTGATTACATTCTTCCTGCAGTTGCGGTCCTGCAGCATCAGAAAGTGCTTTTGATAGACCTCCACTGAGGTCAAGCTTTTCATTGGCTGCATTCACTATAGCATCTACAGGATAGACGCACATGTCACCTTTGTTGACTACAATCTCCACTCCATGAGGAGTACGAGCTCTTATTTTTTCTGTGATGTTAGAAGAAATCTGGTTCAGCTCATGTTCATCTACCAACTTGACAACACACCCCATTTTGGTCTTAGCTGTTTCAACAATCATCAATTCCTTATTCCTAAAAAACTTCTTGGCACCAGGCTTATCTACTTTAAAGATGTCGCAGTAAACAGACGAAAGTAGATTCTCAAAGATAAGTTTACACTCAGAGACATGAAACCTTGGACCACTCAGAGAGACGGTATCATCCTTAAAGCTAATGTTTACATTGTTTTTCACAATTTCACTCCAATCTTCCTTTTTGTGCTCCTTTATAAAATTTACAATAATCTTATCGGCGTGCAGGGTTGTGGTAATGAGAGAATTGTTCAGCACATAATCAGACAGCTGTTCCTGAACAAACTTCACTGATTCAGCAAATCCAGAAATCACAACTTGGCTATCTGATGTGTCTATTAGCATCCTCATAACTGATGAATTCACTGTGTTAATTAAGCTGTCAACAAGATCTTGCCATTCTGCCATCTTGAGCACACTGCTATCTTCCATATCAATGCATGCATGATATAATTGTGCTTTCAACTGATCTTCACTATCTTTCAAGGACTTCTCTGTTTTAGCAACAAGAAATGCCTGGTTGTTCTTAATCTCCAATGATGTACGGATTCCCTTGGATGAGAAAAGTTCATTGGTCAGTTCTTCTATGTCTCCCATAATCAGAAACTGCAGAATAGATGGGTGGAGTTCTATCATTCTCCGATTTAGGCCAAGAACCTCTTGCAAAATCTTATTCTTTGACTCCAAAACGTCTTGTTTTATCCCAAAAAGAGTTAACTTTTGACTGGGAGCATTGTAACCCAGCTTCAGTTCTGGAAGGAAGCTGCAGATTTCGTACTCCAAACCATCTTTCATGATGAGCTCATAAATAGATCGAGTCATGGAGATCTCATCTTCAATGCTGCTCTTCTTTCTTTGGATTTTTTGTGTAATCCTGTTAACAGTATTCTGTGCCACATCCCCAGTTCTGCGTACATCTTCCACAAGGCCTGCGATGATCATCATTCCTTGAGCTTTGTGAAGGATCAAGGTTACAGGTTCAGATGACAACAGCTTGTGGACTTCTGCTTCTAGTTCAGCCCATGCTTCTCTCTCAATCTTGATTTCTAGTGACTTATATTTGGACATTGCAGTAGTGAACTCAGCAGATGCCTTCTCCCTCCACATCTGGACAAGTTTCTTTGTCTGTACACCTTGATGAAGGATGGAAGGTAGAGGACTGATTCTTACAGCTGGGTCTTGAAACTCCAAGTGGCAGAAATGCTTCTGCATATCTTGCATGATTAGATCCAATGTTTTCTGGTGTTCTTGAAGATATTTCCAGACAGATTTATCAATATTTTCTATCAAAGATTCTGGGAGTTTCAAAGTGGGTCTCTCTTTACCATAGAGGGCAACTCCCAGTGATTCGTAGTATGGAAATACTCTGATGGGGCTTTTTCTAATCTGATGTTGTTTTCCAAGAACCTTGTTTACATCTGGAAAAACAAAAGATCTTTGTAACACAACATCATTATTTGAAATATCTTTGCATAAGATTACTCTGTGTGCTAAGCAAAGATTCTGTTATAGCTTGCAAAGTTTGATATTGCTTATAATGAAAGATCATTTTCATATTTTGTTTTCTTCAACAATTTCAGATATCATTATTATTCTCTTACTTTATACAGTATTTTGTGAAAGTTCCATACCTGCGTGAACTTTAAAAGTGATTATAGCCGATTCGTTATCTTCAAGCATTTCCACGTCGCCCTCTATTTCACCATACTTTTCAAAATAAAGCATGATATAGTCAGAGTTCATGTCTGATAAATCTTCTACTTGCACCTTTGTAGTCATCTCAAGAGGACTGATTTCCAGATTCTTCTTCTTGAAAATTGAGTTCTCTGGGCAAGATTTAATGAAGCGTACTGCATCTAAAGCACAGAACGTTATAACATTCACTTTAGATGAAATTATCATACTGGCTTAGGGGGGCATATATTATTGCAAGTTAGTACCAATGGTGGGTTATAGCTTTACTATTAAGGGATAATGTATCCATTTATGTGGCAACAAACTACACTAGGTAAAGAAGGATGAATTTACTTTAATCACATTTTTTAAAATAAAATTCGAATAGGTAATAATATGTGTTTTAATGTTTTAATGTGAGCTTTAAGTATTTAAAATTATTTACCTGTCAATAATTTTATTGTGGGTGTTTTACTCAATTTGTTTTACCACAAACTAGCTATTGTTTTTTTTTTTCTTTTTTCATTGTGTAAAATTAGCCAATAAAAGTATGTTTTATGTGGTGGGTAATGGTTCACCTTTGTTGTTAGTAAAAGTAACCACAGCACAATCACACTCAGGAATGACTTCTATGCTGACGTCTTTTGACTCAGGGCTTTCCCTGAGAACGTTCTCTACCAGCATATCCAGGAACTCATGTTTCAGGTTCTGGATGTTTTTGATCACAGCTGATTTGTGAGATGACTCCTCACTGTCTTCACCCGGCCCAATGTCCTCTTCTTCTTTAGTTTCATTTTTGGTAGACAATTCTTCTGTAAAGAAAATGCACTTATCTACAGTAACAATTTTTTAGGAGCACTTGTGCTCCTAATTACAAAAATCTAGGAGCACAGTAAAACTTTAGGAGCACAGTTGAATTGTTTTTTTGTTTTTTTGTTTTTTAGAGATGGTAATGTTAATGTGCTACAGTATAACGCACAAGTAGGCATGAGAAAACTTGAGCTTGTCAATTATGACAGAATTTAGGAACATAGTATGAGCCATGACAAATTAATTTACCTTCTGATAAACTAAATATAATATTTTCAGTTAATTTTACAAACTGTATGCAAAAAAAAACGTTAACCTGTTCCACCTTATAAACAAATACAGTAAACCTCAATGTTCAGTCTTTGAAGTCTGCTCCTCTTAAATATATTTAAAGCTACACTATTAGCCCTTTTCCAGATACTCCAAAGCCAATTTTCAAATTCTCTGTGTATATTGTGTATATATCTGAATAATCTCATATAGGATGTGATTGGGTGAGTTCATTTATCCTCCAGATGCAAAGCGCTTTAGTTTATTGATGTTCATTAGGGATGCTCCGTCCCGGATCCGGATTTTTACAGCCAATAATGCCAAATTGATATTAAATGTAATGTCTTTACATGTCTTTACATGTCTTTACATCGTTGTTTTGTTTGTTTATCAGTTGTTCCTTTTAGATCGGTTTCCCCAGTACAGTGTTGCCATGTGTGCTGATAATATTGCATTTTTGTGGGAATTACATCAGAACATGGACAGTGGAGTTGACTTTTCTAGTGATATCTGGCAACCGTGAGCTTAAATGAAGTGAATGTACTGTGTGAAGAGTTGGTGAAGAGAGTGAAGGGAGAGCAGCAGCATACTGTATGTTTACAGACTGAACAGTTGTTACTCTTGATTATGGATGGTGAGGAATTATTTAATAAAGAAGTTTGAATAAAACCCCAGCTTGTAGCGTTAGCATTATTATTAATTTACTCGCACCCGACGCCACTGTGGCTACATGAGCAGGTCACAGTCACAGGTTCAGGTCATTTTGCGTGATCAATAAAAGATTACGGTTTGTGAGATCATCAAGTTGAAGCAGATTATGTACAGACTTACTCTTCATCATAATGGCTTCTTGCAGTATTTGCACACTTGTTCGATTGACTGAGGTGATGAAAAGCAGTGCGAAAGTAACTGTTGTGCGGTGTAGATGCATTTTGTAGTTTTTATTATCTCTGAACAGGTCACTCGCACTGGTGCACCTAAATATTTTTTCACAGTTGCACAAAGTACTTTTGAAAATGTGACTGAAGTGGTCGCACTGTAGAGCCCTGCTTATTAAATTTTAACTAACTAAAGATAATATTTCAGTGGTTTATGTTAGACTATAAGATTGGTGCTTTCTTGTCAATTTCACCTCTAGAGGGAAGCATAAACAAACAAACAAAAAAAGTTTGAATCATGACAGTATGACTCACCTGTTTGACCTGTGTTAACCAAAGACTTTGTTTCCTGAAAAACAAATGTTATGAGCAGTCATATTTCCATAAGCGATTTTTTATATCAGTTAATGTCTCATAAATTTCATTTAATATTTGGGGAGGGGGGAAATAATCCAATAAAATATTCACCTGACTTGGTTTGGCCTCAGTCGGAGGAAGATAAACACTGAGGCTCACAAAGCATTTACCCAGCTTTATTTCATGGCTTTGCTTCTCAAGAACATTCTGTCTCACTAAAACACAAGAAAACATTGTGCATAAGGTAAGATTTGTGAAAAACTGAGTTTAAATGTATTTGGCTAAGGTGTATGTAAACTTCTGACTTCAACTGTAGGTCTCCAAAGGATTAATGGGTGGAGTTGAATAAAATTTGAATGAGTATTTTACTTATTGAGCCCTCCCCTATTTTAACCCATATACAAGAAGCTCTGCCTCCTATCAGTATTTATGGTAGTTCAACTGGAGTTAGCATTCTAACTAGAGTTACCATTAACAAGGACTTTCATGACATCACATTCAAGTGCACTTTGACATTCAACTGCTTGAAAATACTTATAAAATACAACAGGTAACAGTTTTATAAATACGAAATGAATATAGACTAACTGATCTTTTGGACACAATATGGCCAAATATTCTGCTTATTTTTGCTCCGTGTACGGAAATTGATCCCGAGCCCACTCGCTATATCACAATGATTTGTACATTCCCATTAAAGGTGCTCCCAGTGAAACTGACTTAAATTTTTACATTTCATCTTCATCTGACGAGCTTTCATATTTTAAGTCAGAATCTATATTCATGAAAAAGTTTATCGTTTGCCATGTCCACTGATGATCTCGCTAGCTTTACTGTAGTAACGGTTTCAATAGACTGCTACTAAAATTTTATTTCACCAACACAGACCATGGAGTTAAATATCCTAGTGCAGTTATAGTAAATATAAACACTCTTGGAACATCACTTGTCCAATTAAATTAGTGGACTGGAACTAATGGTGCATTCAAGTCATGTCGGAAAGATAGTATTTATGAGTTGAACACACATGAACACCACCACAAAATCGTATTTACGAGTGGGATACTCTGGATTTTCTTTGAGCCCAGAGTTTCCGAGTTGGGCGCATGTCAGATTTGCACGGTAAATTTGCTGAAATTTAATGTTTCCACGCCTCAGAAGCTGATTTCAGTTATTATGTGTTTGGTATACATAGCAAGTTATTGAAATACAAGCAAACTCCTAAATTCGAACTTCCCAGGAGGACTTGAATGTACAATTCCTGTTATATAAAACTCTATAAACATGCAAAATTCTCCTCATGATGATTTAACAGGATGTAAAGTATATGTGTTGGTGGGCGTGTCTATAAAATGACTGACAAAACATTACATAGAAGGTTTCCAAATGTTTTGTTGTTGTTGTTATTTTCAACTACATAATACACTTGCTTAAACTTTTATTACATTATTTGTACTAGTAAGATATGAAAAAATGTGAACTATTCTACCTTTAAGGTGCCAAGCGGTACTTTTTCTTGTTGCTGAGGTAGTACTTTTACTGTTTATCTTTTACCTGGGAGGATGAATGTGACATGGTGTGTACCTAATTAGCTTTTACAGTAAAGCTTTAAATGTACACCAGTGGTCCTTGGCGTTTAATTAAGCAACTTATTTTTATTCATTATTTTTTAAGGAACGATATATTACATACATACTAAAAGTACAAACCATGTCCCCTTAATGGCACCAGGCCAGCAGCTACAAGGAAAAAATAAAGTTTCTGACAGTGTTGAATAGTCTATACGGTTGTAGTTTGGTCTATTTGTTAAGGCTGTGTGTGTGAACTTATTATTGTTGTTCTTTTTTAATCAATCTACCACAGATGCAGTAACAATAAATAATTGTACCTTCTTCCGTTTTGAAGCACACCGTCGCTGTCTGGCCGTCAGAAACCTCGTACTGTACCACACAGTCTCCTCCATTAGACTTTTTGCTCTGGAAATAAATAGTGAGCTTGTTTTTCAGCTTGGGGGTCCTGGGGTCCCATTTTCCCTCCACGATCAGGGCAAAGGGAAAATTTTCGTCCATAACTGAGTGTGTAATGTCGAGTCACTCTGGGTCGAAGAGGTTTAAGTGCTAAAGTTTCGCTTTTGTTTTACTCGATATGGAGATTTAGAGTAGCTTGAAGAGGGCGGATTTGTTCAAAACATGAAGAACCTCAGCACATATCCATGGCTTACACCACAGCAAGATGCAATATATTCATATAGAAAGTCTGTAAAGCTGACAAACTTAAAAAAATAATAATAATAAAAAAAAAAAATTAAAAATTGTAAAAGTTGAGCGCTTATTGAGACTATTCCAGGTCGTCTTATTTACATAGGAGGCGGGATTTAGGCGGAACTGCTCTTGGTTTCCTGTAAATGTAACACCAGTTTTCTCACGGAAACGCTTTTACTTTCGATTTTTTTCTTTTCATAGTCGAGTGTTCCCTCGTTACTCGCACGAGTATTTTGCTTTTGACACAAAACCAGGTAAGAAATAACAACTATAAAGTACGCATAACGCTTTCTGTTTGTAGCACAAAAACAGTACGAATACGAAGTGTTTAGAAAAGCGGTTTGTGGGGACCTGAAGTTTTCTCTTGTCACCTGAGGTAAAATTCTCTGCTTCATTGTTTACCATTGGCAGGATACCTTCTCTCTTACGTTTCATTTTGTTATCAACTTTGCCAGGAATATTCTCCTAAAATTCCTCAGGAGAAATAGAATGAGACGTAAAAGAGACATGATATGTTTTTTTTTTTTAAAGAGTCAAACAAAGAGAAAGGCTGTGCTTAGCATCAGCTATGTTGTGATATTTTCAGGGGGAAGTACGCATACTCTATAAGTCGATAGAAGTCACCAGATACCGTCACAGACTCATTTGCACATTCACTGCACTGTTATGATAATTTGAATAGCGAAACGTTTTTATATGAAGAACATTTGAAAAACATTTTATTCTGAAGATTTCCCCAAATTGCATACTTATGCACTATTCTACGCCATTTTGTAATATAAATAGTGTGAATAGTGTCATCACACTGAAAATTCAAACAAGAAGACGAGCACTCCAAGTATCTGAATTATGCACTTATTCAAGAAAACAAACTAACTAAATTCGTGTCCCAATTTGCATACTTGTGCACTGTCCTGTGCCCTATTGTAATATAAATAGTGCAAGTAGTGTATTCACACTGAAAATTCCAAATAGAAACGGTACACTTTAAATCCTTGTATGATGCACTTATTTAACCGAAAAAATGAAGTGTGTAATGTTGGACACTTCATGCACTCTGTCGCAGCTTTAAATACGTAATGAAGGAGGAGGGGCTATCAGACTCCAATGTTGAATGAAAAAATAACCTTATAAAAGTCATACACTGTTGAGTACATAGTGTATAAGTACATAGTGTATAGTGCATCATTTGGGATACAACTTAATTGTGGAATGTTGTGCACTGGTCGCACCTTTGCTTATGTAGTGGAAGAGGGGAGGGGCTACCATTGCTGTTGCTGGCTCAAATGATCACAAAATAAAAAAATAAAAAAAAGGCATGTGAAAATTTTCTTAATTTTACTGTTTATGTTATCTTGATACGGTGAAATTAATTTCCGTTGACTCTGCTAAAGCTAGGAGTTTCACATTACGTGCATTTGACGTCATTTATCATCAGCTGGGAAACGACTTATGCTTCTGGTTAGTAAAAAGCCATTAGTGTTCCATTTGAGACAATACTACCCTTCTAAAATTCATACACTAGACGGTAGAATACATTGTGCATAGTGCATAGTACTTCATGCCGCATCACCCCCAAAATTGCTTAGTGACAATATCGTTAAAAGCGTTATAGAAAAAAAATTACTTCATATAACATTTCTTATAGTAGTTAGTTTGTGGTCATAGCACCACAAACAAACTATTTACATGTTTACAAAATACTATAATTTCTATTATTAAGTAGTGAGTTTAGAAATAGACATAAAGAAAACAGTTATGTTTTTGTCAGCCCTGGCTTGCTTTGAGATAAATCTAAATCCATATCTGGATTTCTGCAAAGCTTTATGACAATGTCCACTGTCATTGTCACACACTGTGCCCGCTCTCTCAACTTTATAACCAGTAGCAGTGGTGTGAGTTGTAGCGCAATTTCGAGTGTAGGACATTCGCTAACATCTGCTTAAAAAGTCACTAGATTTAAATAATGTCAATAAATTACATTAACAAATCTAGCAAAAATGTCACTGAGTTGGCAAGATTGGACACAACATGCCTTAATTCTTGTGAGATCATATAGCTTGACTATGTACTACTGTAACAAAATAAATGTAAAAAGTTCAAATCATGTACATATGTTTAATATTTAATCATTTTCAAGATCTCCCAAATCATCAAATGTTTTTTTGTTGTTGTTGTTGTTTTGCCAATTTGGGACAGCATGCTTCAGCTTAATTGGGACAGTCTTTACACTGTTCTCCATTGAAGTAAACCACAACAACATTAATTAATCTACTCGTACCTTCTCATAATCCTTTTGTTGAGTGGCTTTGGTTGAATGTGCATTGTGATGACGTCACATGACACATCATGGCCCAACTCTGCAGAAAATCGTTGGTAATGAAACATCAAACAGTAGAATGGGGGGGAAATGTGATCTCAGTGATCTTGACTGTGGCATGATTGTTGATGCGAAACGAGCTGGTTTGAATTTTTATTAAACTGTTGATCTCCTGGGGTTTTCACACACAAGTCTCTAGAGTTTACTCAGATTGGTGCAATAAAGAAAAAATATCCAGTGAGCGGCAGTTCTGCAGACGGAAACGCCTTTTTGATAAGAGAGGTCAATGGAGAATAGCCAGACTGGTTTGAGCTGACAGAAATGCTACTCAGATAACCTCTTTGTACAGTTGTGGTAAGCAGAAAAGCATCTCAGAATGCACAACACGTCAAAACTTATGGCAGATGGGCTTCAACAGCAGAAGACCACTTTGGGTTCCACTTCTGTCAGCCAAGAACAGAAAGCTGAGGCTGCAGTGAGTGAAGGCCCACCAAATCTGGACAGTTGAAGACTAGAAAAATGTAGCCTGGTCTGATGAATCTAGATTTCTGCTGAGGCACACAGACAGTCGGGCCAGAATCCAAGGCACACAGCCAGTCGGGCCAGAATCCATGCCACACAGAATTAAGGTTTTGAGAGCAAAAGGAGGTCCTACCCAGGATTAGTATAGTGTTCCTAATAAAGTGCTCAGTGAGTGTATATTGCAAAATACAATGGTACCAAGGAGACAGGCAAAGGTGCAACAAGAGAGAGAGAGACAGTATAAAAAGTATTGAGCAGAGATTTTTACTTTGTGTAGTGTTCATATCATTTTAGAGACTGATGTTGATGTTTATTTGTATTTGTGTTAATCTCCAGCCAGTTAGCCAATTAAACTTTCAGCTGGAAATCCCAATGAACTATTATCCTGCTACTTACTTTTTTCTTCTTCTTCTTTTTTTTTTTATCCTTTTAGCCATGGGAGATAAAAAAGCATGTGTTGCTTTGCAACCCGAGGGAACTGAGATTCTGAAACGCAGTCGCTCTGCATTTTGTCTTGTGCTAGGAGAAAAATTTGGTTGTACCGCTGAGATCCACAATGTGGAGGATCATACAACTTCATCGTTTTCCCACAGCAAAGCAACCATTGTGCCTGAGATTAAGTACAGCAAACAGCTGTCTAATAGCCTGAAGTTGTCAGTGTGGAAAGATGATCTTACTACACATAAGGCAGATGCCGTGGTAAATGCAGCAAATGAGAATTTAAATCATGGAGGAGGACTTGCTCTAGCTCTGAGTCGAGCTGGAGGTCCTAAAATCCAACAACATAGTGATGAATTAATAAAATCTAATGGTAGACTTAAGACAGGCGATGTTGTTGTAACACCAGCTGGAAATCTCCCTTGTGAAATCATCATACATGCTGTGGGACCCAGTGTATCACCAAATGCATCAGAAATGGAAATAAACGAGGCAACACCCTTGTTACAGAATGCTATTTGGAACATCTTGTTAAAAACCAACTATGATAACCTGCAGTCTGTTGCTATACCTGCCATAAGCTCAGGCCTTTACAATTTTCCACGGGATCGCTGTGCACACATCATTGTGAGCACCGTGATTTTATTTAATGAGCAACGCAATCCAAATGCCAGGAGCCTAGAGGTCCGTCTAGTGAATAATGACGATCCCTCAGTTAAAGAGATGCACAGAGCTTGCTGGGAACTTCTGGGCCCACCTGACCTAATGCCAACACAAAACTTAAGCAATGCACCAAGCCAGTCTATACTCTCCAGTCTGGAACTGGGGAACGTGGCTGTCCACCTCAAACAGGGTGCCATTGAGCAAGAGACAGTAAGTCAAAGAATAGCACAAATTAGTGTTAGCCTCTGTTTGGTTTTTGTTATGTAATCATCCCTACATAATCTTATACTGTCTCAGTAGTGAGAATGATAAAAAAAAAAAAAATGTTAGTGGTCCATAAATGTCTTACAATTACAAACAAATATAAATCAGATACCAATTTGTCATTTCCACATGGCCTTCAAAGGTCTAAGTAAGGACCCATATGGTACTCCTTAAAGTGTCATCATTTTGATGTTTAACTACCAGGAATATACAGTGGGGGAAATAAGTATTGAACACGTAAACATTTTTGTGAGTAAATATATTTCCAATGAGGTTATTCACATGAAATTTTCACTATACTTCAGTATTAACTCAAGAAATATAAAGAATTCACAACATTAAAGTCCATAAATAAAGTTATGTGTAATAAAGTGGAATGACACAGGAAAAAAGTATTGAACACACTAAAAAAAGCAGTTCTCCAAGGCAAGGACCCAGCTGAAATCCGTACGTAATTATACCTCCTATCTGTGCAAATTAATATCAGCTGGGTTAGTAAATTGATGGTCTATAAAAAGGCTTTTCATTACCAAGGTGTCACACAAGAAACATCTCATGATGGGTAAAAGCAAAGAGCTCTCCGAAGACATTAGCAACCTTATTGTTGCAAAACATTGATGGAATCGGATACAGATGTATTTCAAAACTTGTGAATCCTCCAGTAAGCACCATTGGGGCCATTATCTGCAAGTGGAAGCAACATCAACCGGCCACGCATGGGAGCTCCTCACAAGATTTCTGACCAGGGAGTCAGAAGGGTAGCCCAAGAGCCAAGGACCACTCAGAAAGAGCTCCAGAAACACTTGGAGGCAGCAGGTGCTCTCCATTGCTATGCACTTCACTGCTCACGCTCACCCCGCAAGATTTCATTACTAAAGAAAAGGCATGTGGAAGCTCGTTTAAAGTTTGCTACAACTCATTTGGACAAGTCTATGAAATACTGGAAGAGTGTAGTCTGATCAGACGAGAGCAAAATTGCTCTCTAAAAACTTTTTGGCTGTCATACCATGTTTGGAGAAGAAATGGCACTGCACATCACCCAAAAACACTATACCACAGTGAAGTTTGGAGGTAGAAGCATCATGGTGTGGAGCTGTTTTTCATCGCATGGTACTGGCAGACTTCATATAATTGAAGGAACGATGAATGGAGCCCTTTACCAGGAAATTCTTGAGAAGAATCTGCTGCCAACCACCAGGATGAAGAAGATGAGACGTAGGTGTACCTTCCAGTAGGACAATGATCCAAAGCATGCAGCAAAGAAAGCGCTCAATTAGTTTCAGAAAAAAAAATCAAGATGTTAGAATGGCCCAGTCAATCACCTGACTCGAATTCAATTGAACAAGATTTAAAGACAATATGTCTAGAAGATTGGGCCAAAATCACACCTGAATACTGCAGCCCATTCATTCCCTCATACAGGAAGTGTCTTGAAGCTGTCATTATAAACAAAGTCTTCTCCACTAAGTATTAAATAAATTTCAGTTAGCGTGTTCAATACTTATTTCCCGTGTCATTCCGCTTTATTTATGGAGTTTATTGTTGTGAACTCTTTATATTTCCAGATTTATTGAATTAATACTGATGTCTGGTGAAAATTTCATTTGAATAGCCTCATTGGAAATATATTTACTGAAAAAAAAATTGACATGTTCAATACTTATCTTCCCCACTGTATACACTATATGGACAAAAGTATGTAGACAGCTGACCATTACACTCATATGTGGTTCTTTCCCAAACTGTTGCCACAAATTTGGAAGCACACAATTGTATATGATGTATTTGTTTGCTGTAGCATTACAATTTCTCTTAAACATGTTCCTTCATGACAATTCCCCTGTGCACAAATGGAGCTCTATGAAGAAACACTTAAGTGTTCTGCACAAAGCTCTGACCTCAACCCCACTGAACACCATTGGGATGAACTGGAACACTGACTGCACCCCAGACCTCCTCACCCAACATCAGTGCCTGCCCTCACTAATGCTCTTGTAGCCAGACACAAATCCCCATATCCACGCTCCAAAATCTAGTGGAAAAAGTGGGGGTTATTATAACAGCAAAGGGGGAATAAATCTGAAATTGGATGTTCAATGTGGGTTGAATGTACACATTTGGGTGTGATGGTCAGGTTTCCCCAGACTTTTGGCTGTATAGTGTATGTTAAGCTCTTGTTTGTGAATGATTATTAATTGTATGTTCATAGGCGGATGTCATCGTGAACACGGCAGGCGTAGAGCTTAATTTATCAGTAGGCCTGGTTTCGAAGGCTATACTGCATAAAGCTGGCTCGAAGATTCAAGATGAACTAAAAAAGCATTACCGTGGACCTGCTCTTCCTGGTGCTGTTCTTGCAACTGCTGGCTATAATCTGAAATGCAAGGAAGTGTACCACACTGTCTGTGCACATAAATCTAAACACGGTGCTGATAAGGTTGGATTTTTTAAAAACCACTTTTCTCAGTCTAAAATGATTTTATTGGATGAATTCTGTTTACATTCTTTTTGGTTGTTTATATGGTTATTAATAAACACCACATTGTGTTTTCTAGATTCTTTACTCAGTGACCATGGATTGCCTTCAACTGGCAGTCCATCACAGTTATTCATCCATTCATTTCCCTGCTATCGGCACTGGTAACCTTGGATTTGAAAAAGAAGAAGTTTCTCAAATAATGACCCGTGCAGTACTAGATTTTTCCAAGGGAAATCATCAGAAGAAAATGAACATATGTTTTGTCATTTTTCCAAAGGATATTGAGACACTGAAGGTACAAATTTATCTTCCATTTATTTCAAGATGTATAATATCTAACTTGCTGTGACATTAGGTTATATCATGACATGCCAAAATGTCAGTGTTGCTGAATGCTGTTACATATTTTAGGCTTTTGAAAAAGAAATGGCTTCCATGCAAAAAAAACTGCATACCTCCACTACCTTAAGTAGCACCAGGGGAAAAAGTAAGTGCCCAAAAATATTTACTTATAAGCTTTACATTTGTGAGATGGTCCATACATGCAAAAAGTTTCAACAAACATTGTGAGTATACATTAATCTACCACAAGCATTAATCATTATTAATTTGAAGGTTTTTGCTGCATTCTTTATTATTTTCTGACAGGTTCAGGTTTTCATGACACTGGAACACCTCATTTTGTGCTCTTTGCCCCCTCTCCAGAGGCACTAAGAGAGGCCCAGTTGTGGTGTGTCCAAGTGCTGCAAAAGCACTCTGGTGAAGTGATGATAAATAATAATCACATTGTGTACTTTACCCAGGAGCATCATACAAGCCTGATGAAGCTTCGGGACAGATTTAATGTTAGCATCACAGAATTCTTTAGGGAAGGCAAAGGAGGCATTAGCATCAGTGGTAAGCCTGTAGGGGTCGGTTGTGCAGCATTGGAAGTGGAAGCCATGTTGTGTCAGGCCCAAGAGGACTTCGCTCGGCGTGAAGAGGAAGACATGCAGGGTGATTTGAAGCATATGTATGTGGTAGACGATTCTGGGCGACGACAACAGATTGAGAGGATGTGTATGTTCTCTTTACTGCATTGCATTACACAATAATACACAGAAAAACACTAGATATACAATCCCCTCCAAAAGTATTGGAATGCCAGTTCTGTTGTTTTCGCTATATAAGACAGTTGGGTTTGAGATCAAAAGATGAATATGAGATGATGGATCAGAATTTCAGCTTTTGTTTCCTGATATTTCCATCTAGATGTATTAAACAACTTAGAACATGGCACCTTTTGTTTGAACCCACCCATTTTTCATGATCAAAAATACTGGAACATGTGTCAGGTGTTTCTTTTTGCCCTAGTGTGCTTTGTTTGGCTGACTGTTTAAACAATTAATAGCTCTGAATGTCTATTCTTGGGTTGAGCCCTGGGTTTTTCCTATGAGGACTGCATTTGTTGTTAAAAAGGATTTAAAAAAAACAAAAACATGAAGACCAGAGAGCTGTCTATGGGAGAAAATCAAGCCATTTAGAAGCTGAGAAAAGAGGGAAAATCGAGCCATTGCACAAGCAATTTGTAATGTCCTGAACAAGAACTAAACCACTGGTGTATTAACAAACAGACGTGGAACAGGTTGGCCAAGGAAAACAACAGTTGATGACAGGAACATTGTGAGAGCTGTGAAGAAAACCCCTAAAACAAGTCAATAACATCACCAACAACCTCCACAGGGCAGGGATGAAAGTATCACAATCCACCATTCAAAGAAGACTTCAAGAGCAGAAATATAGAGGCCAAGATACAAACCACTAATCAGCCAGATTGGAATTCACAGAGAAATGAGCCACAAAAGTTCTGGAACCAGGATTAACCTCTACCAAAGTGATGGAAAGGCCAAAGTGTGGAGAAAGAAAAGAACTGCTCATGATCAAAAACACAAGAGCTCATAGGTCAAGCATGGTGGAGGGAGTGTCATGGCTTGGGCTTGCATGGCTCCTTCTGGAACAGGCTCACTAATCTTTATTGATGTAACTCATGATTGTAGCAGCAGAATGAATTCAGAAGTCAATTTACAGAGACATGCATCCAATCTAATTGTGAGGAACTTCATCATGCAAGTTAATGACCCAAAACACACTGCCAACATGAAAGTACTTCATCAGGAGAAAAAAGTGGAAGGTTTTAGACTGGCCAAGTCAATCACCAGAACTAACGTTGAGCAGCATTTCACCTCCTGAAGAGGAGACTGAAAGGAGCAAACAACCCAAAAGAAACAACTGAAAGAAGTTGCAGTAAAGGCCTGGAAAAGCATGACAAAAGAGGAATGCAACAGTTAGGTTATGTCAGTGGGTCACTGATTTGATGCAGTTATCGCAAGCAAAGATACTGCAGTGAAATATTAAGTGCTAATTCAACTTACTTCAATTCTAGATGTAAATATCAGGAAATTCTTATCCAGAACTTTTTGTCTTGTTCTTTTGATCTCAAAAGAGACTCAAATGTCTTCAGTGTATAGCAAAAACAAAAGAATTGGCCTTGCTGTTCCAATACTTCCTGAGGGGACTGTATGCATAAATGATGCAATTTGTTTAATATGTTAGGTAATTTCAGTTTCCATTACCTATATAAGCAAACAGATCATATGAGAAGATACAAATAGACCTCGATCTCAATGACCGGGCAGTTAAAGAAATGCTGAGAAAATTTGAAAAATGCAACCTGAGTATTGTGAAGGTAAGCTACAAGGTTTTTCAGTCCCATCTTGGATGTATTAAAAGTCCAATAAATCCTTGCATGACAACCATTTATATCAGTATTTCAATTATAAACTGCTTTTAAAGTGATTGGAATTCAGGCGGTTTTCTTGGCTTTGTCGCTATAGGTGGAAAAAATCGAAAACTATGCTCTGAAACAGCTCTTCAGCTTCAACAGAAAACGTATACAAGCTCAACCTCAGCGTCTGTACCAGTGTGTGAAAGCACAGTTCTGTAATCTGATCTGCAGAGTTGGCTTCCAGAGGGAATACGCACCACCTAAAGGTACAAAACAACTTAATGAGAATGTATTAAATGTATTGAATGAGATATTTATTGAATTTATTGGCTCTTTAGAGCGCTGTAAACTGATTTTCTAATGGCCCTTAAAGTTAAGAATATAAAAGTTCTGCTAAGGCTCAGATGGTTGAACATGAGAAAATGTTGGTTTTTGTTTTTTTTTTCTTACCAGCATCATACCAACAATAGACATTTTTACTCTTATATGCTTTTTACTATATGTTTTTTTTTTTAGCTTTGATGACTAATATGAGTCATGCTCCAGGGTCTTCGAACTTAAAATAATTTTGTAACTCAGTTAAAATACTTGCATATTATATAATTATGTATACAGAGCTTCTGCATGTTCTCTGTTCCTGGTCTCTGTGTACACTTTAGAACCAAATTTCTAATTTCATTACATTGGTGGAAAACACAACCATTATCAAAGTTAGTTTGCCTATATACAGTATCATATTAAATAATGACTGTAAAATAAAATTCTAAATATTGATAATTAATATATTTTTATTTTATTTATTATTATGTTTTAAATAGTTTGAAAATTTATTTTTTTTAATCTTTCCAGAGGGGGTCCATGATTTTTTTTTTACAGTAAACAATTTGGGAAAGGATGATCTGGATCACTCTAATTAGGCACATGTAGCACACATGTAAAATTGTTGTAAGACACGTAAAAATGAAAGAAAGCTAGGTTTACAGAAACCACTTCATCAAACAAGTGCAATAAATAAAGACTTTAATCAAGTCCCATTAGAATCTAAGAGTGGACATACAGTCCCCTTCAAAAGTATTGGAACAGTAATGCCAATTATTTTGTTTTTCCTATACATAAGATATTTCTGAAGACATTCCAAGTACACTGTAAACACAAGTATTCACTGAAGACATTGTTATTTACACCTAGATGTGTTAAACATCAGGAAATGAAAGCTGAAATTCTGACCCATCATCTTGTATTCATCTTTTGATCTCAAACCCAAATGACTTTAGTGTACTGTACTCTATACCGAAAAACAAAAGAACTGGCCTCGCTGTTCCTATACTTTCAGAGGGGACTGTAAGTCCTTAAATAAAGGCTTGAGTTAATTGATTAAACAATTTAGTTTTTTTTTTTTTTTTACTTATTTAATTGTAATAAAATCTAAAAACCTTGGACTGGCAGTGATATACAAAAAGCTTTATTGAATTGACTTGAAATGAACAGTTAATAGTCACCGATCACTAGTAATACTCTCTACCTCCAGAACAAAAGTATGGAGCTGGAATATACTTCACGTCTGAAGTGGACAAAGCAAGATCTCTGTGGGCAGACAATGGAGAAGAATATATCTACTTCATTGAAGCTGAAGTACTGACTGGGAAAGACAAACGTGGTTCAGCAGAACTGATTGTGCCTCCTCCAATTGAAAAAGATCCTCTGGTTCGTTATGACAGTGTGACCAGTGGGAGCGGCATTCACATTATCTTCAATGGCCAACAGGCCTACCCTTTGTACCTTATTACGTGCAGCAAATTAGCTTTGTTTTAGCTAAACTCTCCATTTTCCACTTAAGCATTCTGTCTTTACATTAAACTAAGGTTTTACATTACATTCACCGAGCACCAATGCCTCATTTAGGAGTTAATTAAAGATGTCAAAAATGAAACTTAAAGCTCGCTAACCCTAAACAACAAAACTGTTAAAACAGTAAATAGATAAACCCAGTATTTAATTCAGTGAACTTAAATTTGTTGTATTGTTGTACTGGAAATGATTTGGATTATACTTGCTTATTGTGGAAACACAAATCTAAGTTGTTTTGTGTAGCTAAATTACACACATGACCTTAAAAAAAAAAAGTTTAAATAGTCAAAAACAAAAAACAGAAAGAGGACATCCTGGTGTACATTTTGATATATAATGTCAGGCAGGACCTTGCTGATGTCAAATCCTCTTTGCAAAACTCTGAGCTGTCAGGTTTTCTTCTCTTCTGGTTTGTTCTGGGCCTGTTCCTTTAATTGTTTTACTTTAGATGCTTCTGTTTCAGGGAATATTTGTTAAGGGGTGACTTATAAATTCAGATATTACAGTAATATGAGTAGTTTAAATACATTCTAATTATATTTGTTATGTTTGAAGTTAAAAATTAAGATATAGCAGGTTACTCTGTTGCATTTTTAATGCTGTGGATTTTCTACTGTGCTTTCTTAGTCATGATTTTTCTCAGCACCACATGGTTGAATGGCACATTTAAGAATGACAGAAAATGGGACAGGGGCTGTATAAATGTAGGCACTACATTTATTAATTTATAGAATAACCTATGCAGATTTACATATATATATTTTTTTTTATTGTACTCTTTTGTGAAGCTATGGCACATCTTATTTTCATTTTTAATACTGAGGTTTGAAAGTATGTGGTGTTTTCTGGTCTGTCTTTGATTGGAGCAATAAAATCTAACAGATTTCATATTCACTATCTGCGTTCACTTGATTTATTTTGGATGTGCGTAAAAGGAATGAGTCGGCAGATTAAATTAAATCTGATATATAGACAGGTTTAATTTGTAACACAAACACAGTATCAGCTTTGTTGACCTGCACAATGTTGAACCACAACGTTACTGTACATACTTTTAAATATAAGAACACAATGGTGCAGGGCTACGCTGATTAAGGAATCAGGAAATGTTTTTGAAGTCTTGCAGTCTTCCTGATTTGAAAAGAAAAAACAAATCGGATCCTTTTTTAATATCCCTAATACCCCCTTTATAGGTTTATCGGTTTAGTGGAGATAGGTAGGCACTTTACAATTTTGCAGTCTGCTATATGAATTTATAACCGGCCCTAAACTTTTCATGAAGGACCGTTTAAAGCAGGTTTTAACACGAAGAATTGCCAAACACTGAATCTGGAAAGTACAACGTCTGAAAATACTCTTTGGCCCTTCTATCTACAATGACGCTGACTTTCAACTGCACTTCCACAGGAATGTTACTGCCATCCTGGGTGATGGGACCTTTAAACATTCATAAAGGAATGTTCTAACATGTGTAAACACCTGAATTTCATATTTGGCTCCTAAACATGTCAGTTTTCAAAGATGCAAGCAGTGATGCCACCACACATGAAGGTAAGTAAAACCAAATGTGCAGCAGCTCCATTTTATTGTCCTGAACTCTCCACTATAAAAACTGAAAGTCAAACGAGTCTAGCTCATCTTGTTTCGACCATGCAGCACCTCCATGTGAAGTTTCTCATCTTTTCTGTGATTTAAGTCTTAGTTCTAATCCATGCTTCACTGCTGGTTGACTTAATACATAATACAATGTTTTTAGAAATCATTCCAAAGCTCATAAAAATCTCATTCTATGAGATTTACCATTTTGGCCTGGTTTAATACAATCTGTTAATTAACAGCAGGTCTATTAGGTCTGATATGCTAAAGTTACAAGTTGGTTTGATTGGCATCTCAAGCCACAATGACACTCACATACACTATATGGCCAAAAGTTTGTGGACACCCGACCATCACGCTCCAGATTCACTCCCCGTTTACTGTAATAATAAGCTCCACTCTTCTGTGAAGACTTCCCACCAGATTTTGAAACATGGTTGTGGGAATTTGTGCTTATTCAACTGCAAGAGCATTAGTAAGGTTAGGCAATGAGTCAGGCAAGGAGACCTGGGGTGCAGTTGGTACTCCAGTTCCTATCAAGGGTGTTTAACGTGGTTGAGTTCTTCCACTCGGCAACCTCGGCAAACCATGTCTTCACGGAGCTCACTTTGTGCACATGGGCACTGTCATACTGGAACAGGTTTGGACTTATAAGCTCCAGTGAAGGGAAATCATAATGCTACAACATACAAAAGGCATTTTATGCTTATAGTTTGGGGAAGGAGCAAATATGGGTGTGATGGTCAGGTTTCCACATACTTTTGACCCTATTTTACACTGAACTGGGAAATGTGATGTTAAACCAGTACAAGGGCCAGACTAGCTCAACCTGTGTGTTCTCCTTGGGTTCCATTTTTACCCATTTTAATGTTCTAAATACTTAAACTAATGTTGCCAGCATGAATTTGGCTTAGTTTCTTGAGGAAAAAAAAATTCTTAAATGAATTACATTCAGGTCACTTTTAAAAGTGAAGTGTTAAATCTGAAGTATAAATCAGATTTTAGTGTCTCACTCCCTACCCCTCCCTACACCTGTGCACTCAGCAAACAGGAAGTGCTTTCGTGCATCTATCTATTGATATCATTTGTAATTCTTAGTGCTGTGATTACTGGGAATGTACTGTGAATTTAAATGAAATGTTACACCTGTATTGCTTTAAATTCTGGCCTGAGTCAGTAGGACAACCACTGTAGTGAAGAACATGAGGGTTAAAAATACAACTTCCTACATCACAGGATTCACAGATGATAATTCGTTGGCCTCGGCCATTTCGTTTCCGTCCACCAGGAGTGTGTGGATGATGCCGTCTCTCCTCCTGCCGCTGCTCACGGCCTTGATGCAGCAGTCATGGTCGCCCAGAGTGAAGTGTGTCTCTGTGCCGTCATCCACAAACTCCCCCTGCATTTCGATCAGCACAATAGAACAATTAAAATTTTATGGTGCGTCTAAATCTGCTATCGAATGGCTGCTTTGGTCGCACTATAAAAATGGCTATTATGTGTCTATAAAGATTTGTGAACTTCACTAGGCCCTGTCCATACCTCTTAAACATGAACCGATGCTAATTGAAAGCTTTTGATATTACTTAAGGTATTGTCTATATGGCTTTATAAAGTATCGTCTCATTATAGATAACATTACAGAACAGGAGTACAGGTCAGTGAGTGAAGCTACTGTAACTGTCAACATTATAAAATTAGTGCAACATTTATCTGTTTATTCACACTGGAGTGAATTCTGTATCGGTGTATTTATGAATGTTCATGACTCTCAGTATTCTCTCTCTCTTTCTCTAAAACACAAACATATGTTACTTCCGGCTACTTACGGCTGTCTCCATTTTCTGCCCATTGCACCAAATGTCCATGGTGTCTTTTTCTGTTCAGGAAGATAGAGGAGAGAACACATCCAATCATTTACTGATGTGCTGTAAAGTTCTGACAATAACAAGTGCAATAAAATGTCGCTCATGACTGTGTCGACAGCAAAGGTCACTGCAGTTTCCTCTTCTTATTTACCCACAACTACTGTACATGCAAAAGTTCTTTCAAAAGCCCAACACAGGCTTCACTCAGTTAGTATCGCATACAATTTCGGGAAGTTCCAGTGGCTTCAGTGTCATCTGCCCCACCCAGTCCTGGCAGAACATCTATTTTTAGAGGAGATAAATGAAGCCTGTTGACATGTAAAAGTTGTTCTGCTTCATTATAACAACGTTGTAATGAAAGCGAAACAGCTACATGTCATGTGAAGGTGTTAAATATTTCCGTTTATGAATGCTTGACGCCCTGTGTCTATAATACAACAAACTATCCTGACTATAGCGATTTGATTAATGACAACAGCAAATTGGTGGTGTAACACAGGAGACCAGCTTATTTGTTAGTTACGCAGTGACCATGTACGTCAGTAAAAACACTCGCTACCTTGATAATAACACCATAATACATAGCACCAGGTATCACATATATAAAGCAGGTTAACTCATCACTGAAGTACAGTGCTTTGCATATATATTCGCCTCCTTGAACTTTTCCACATTTTGCAGAATTACAACCTTGAATTGAAATGAACCTAACTGGGATTTTTACAGTTTGATTTATGTGTCATTTGTAAGCGCAGTTTGCATCATTTTATTGTGACACAAAGTTTAATCAAACAAAAGAAATCTGACATTTGTTGGTTGCATAAGTATTCACTCCCTTGAGGCTTTGCTTGCAATTACAGGTGTTTTCTGTGATGTCTCGATCAGTTTTGCACATTTGGATCCTGATAGTTTTGCACGTTTTTCTTGGCAAAATCACTCAAGCTCAGTCAGACTGGACAGAAACCAACTGCAATTTCAATTTCGGTTTTGCCACAAATGATTAATCGGATTGAGGTCTGAGATTTGCCTTGACTGGGCCATTCTAACATATTCAGGTTCTTGGTTATAAACCACTCCAGACTAGCTTTGATTTGCCAGTATGTTTAGGGTTGTCCTGCTGGCTGTTTTCCAGTCCCTGCTGATGAGAAGAAGCCCCCCAATCCCATGATGCTACCACCACCATGCTTCACTGTGGGGTTAGTGTTCTCAGGGTGATGAGCAGTTCTGCATTTCTACCAAATGATGCACTTCAACTTTGGTCTCATAAGACCAGAGAATCTCTGGTACATGAAACTCCAAGTGTTATTTCATGTGGCTTTTTTTCAATAATCTCTTTCTTCCAGATACTCTTCCCTAATGTTTCGGATATTTATATTTATTTATATATATATATATATATATATATATATATATATATATATATATATATATATACATATACATATATATATATATATATATATATATACACATATATACATATATACATATATATATATATATATATATATATATATATATATATATATATATATATATATATATATATAACCAACCCCTTATTGATACTTCAGCAGAACTTTGTCCCACACGTGTCCCAGATAGCTCCTTGCTTTTAAACAACATGAAACTTACTGGCCAGTTTATTATATACACCAACCATGTTGATCCATCTTGTAGGTACACAGTGAGAGACTAAAACTGTTTTCCCTAAAGTGTGTGTCATTCCTTCATTCAGTGTCAGTTGCTGACCACTGGTAGACTTGTTGTTCAGCCGCATGGCCTTGTCCAGCAACTTATTACCCTTGTGAAACTCTCAAGTTGGCATTTAGGACATAACACAGCATCATATGTTCATTTAATCAATACGGTTCATAATAATGCTTCATAGATCAGAAGCTTCTTACCCAGGACCACTCTGCAGTCTACACCATCCAGGTTGAGCAGCCAAGTGCTTGTAACCTTAGAACGGTTCTCCATGTATTTCTTCAGGCTCTTGCCGTTGATTTCCAGTGTGTATTCATAGGCAAACCCACTCACCGCGTCAATGTTAATGGTGGCCTTTGTGTCTGTGCTTCCTACATAAAACGTCTCCTTGCCTACCAGCTTGAACATCCAGTCTCTCCTCAGGACCTCCTGACAAGCAAATGAAAAGATGTATACGTTCAGGCATATTCTTACACTCACACATGGGTTAGAAATAAAATATTATTATTATTATTATTATTATTATTATTATTATTATACATTGTATTTATAGGTGACTTACATGACACTCAAGGACACCTCACAAACACACACACACACACACACACACACACACACACACACACACACATATATATATATATATATATATATATATATATATATATATATATATATATATATATATATATACATATATATACACATATACATATATATATATATATATAATCTTATAATTAACCACATAAACTTCATCGCTGGGGACACTATATAATTATGTGGATTTATTTTCTTGTCATTTTGCATTACGGTTAAAAAGTTAATATGGCCAAAAGTACTGATGTTGGGGTGCAGTCGAAGTTCCAGTTCATCCCAAAGGTGTTCAGTGGGGTTGAGGTCAGGGCTCTGTGCAGGACACAGATTTCTTCATGGAGCTCACTTTGTGCACAAGGGGGATTGTCATGCTAGAACAGGTTTGGGCCTCTTAGTACCAAGGGAAGGGAAATTGTAAAGCTACAGCATACAAAGAAATTCTATACAGTTGTGTGCTTCAAACTTTACAGCAACAGTTTGGAAGAGAACTACATATTGGTGTGATGGTTAGGTGACCAGATACTTTTGGTCATACAGTGTATTCTTCACTTGAAGAATGGCCTGAAACGGTTATGACTTTCCACACCTTGCCATCAACATTGATGACCCGTTTCCCCGTGGTTGTGCCATGTTCAAATTCAATCCTGTGAACCCCATCACTCAGGGCCACGTCCCAAACCCCGACCAGGTCTCCGGACATGATGCCTCTGCCCAGAGATCACCACTGGCGCTCCAAGATACCTTCAGAAAGCAAGCAAGCAGGAAGATTAATCCAACTTGAGCAGTGAGATAGATATATTCATCAGAACTTGACTCTTCAGGAACTTTTAAGGAACTATACATCATGACCACACTAACATAAACCATACATTTTAATTTTTGAGCTGAGCTGCTCTAACATTGAACACTGTGTTCTTACTGGAGAGTTTAGCTAGCGGTTGTTTTGGTTTAAAGCCCAAAAAAAGTCGAAAGAAAGAAAAAAATAGAAAATTACTCTTAAAGGCTAAAATGTAGCTATAATTTGGGCGACCGTTTAATCGCGTGTTTTAAGGTTAATCCGCTTTAACTACAGTGTAACCAAAGCTAGCTAGCAAGTAGCTTCGCTTAAGCTAATGGCCGTATCCTAAATTGCTATACGGCACATATAGTGCCCCACACAGCACTATTACTTCATACACTAGGTAGTGCACCTACATACAGAGTCATAAACCATTCGGTATTCGGCCAGTGTGCTTTTAAGCGGCTAATGCTCAAGTTTCTCCTGGTGTGACCAGCGGGCTAACTACCACACCGAATAAAAACAGTGCATTACCTGGATTGTAAGACGATTCAAGCACTAGTGTTGAATAAATCTTTTCTGTTACGTTGCCTAACGTTTCTCCAGAATTCGTCTAGTTAGCTCAGTAGTCCCAGAAAAGCAAGCTAGCTAGCTAGATAGATAGCTAACAACAAATCAGTTATCTGTCTAACAATACATGTAACCATGGTAACTGTTCGCCATTACCACCGATTAAAAAGGTCCCGTTATCGCCCCCTACCGGCCCTAATAATGGCGTCGTGTAAAGGAATTGAATGTGGTTCTACCACTGGAATAAATTTCTTCTGGTATATATCTCATTCACCTCGTTATTACCTGTGGATATGAGATAACAGCAAACACTGCTTCTTTTCCTACCTACAATAGGCGTTTATACAGTGTACAGTGCGTTGCATAAATATCCTCCCTTGAACTTTCCCACAGTTCTACTAGTCTACTAGATTTTGGAGAATGGCTGTAGGGATTTTTACCTGTTTAGACGTAAGAGTTTTAGTGAGGTCAGGTACTGATGTCGGGCAAGATGGAGTGGTGTGAAGTCAGTCTTGCAATTCACTCCAAAGGTGTTCAGTGGGGTTGAGGTCAGGGCTCTGTGCAGGACACTCAATTTCTATCACACCAACCTTGACAAACCATGTCTTCTTGGACCTCACTTTGAACAGAACCACTGTCCTGGTGAAACAGTTCCAGTTATGGTAAATCGTTATGTTAAATAAAAAATATAAAGACATTCTAGACAATTGTATGCTTCTAACTTTGAGGCAGCCATGTGGGGAAGACTCGCATATGTATGTCATGATCAGTGTATGTGTAGTGCATGTGGTCTGCTGTGCCACATTGAGCTGTTTATCTAGGGGCACAGGTCTAGCCTTATGGGTAGTGGGCATGGATGACCCTTCAGTAACGTCAATAAAAGACAAAACCATGGCATGTTCAGTCAGAATGGGGCTATTAGCAACACTGGATGCAGACTGTTGCAGACTTTTGAATGCATTGAATTTGAATGTCATCCATAACCTACAACCACAGATTGTACCAATATATAACAATACCACTGCCAGTATTGTTATATAGATATATTAGATATTCTGCAAATAAATTATTGCTGGTTGTATTTAAATTACAATGCACCTTTTTCTCCAGTCTACCAAATTAGCTTGCTAACATTACTGAGTTACTGAAAAGATTTTAGAAAAAAAAGAAAGAAAAGAAAAGAAAAAAAGATCTTGTAAGTAGATTGTAACCGGTTTTTATAGTAAGAACTTGGCAATGGTAAGGTTAGTAGAGAGAGAAAGAGAAAACAGTGATGAATAAGTCATCAGATTTAGTTTTAGGCTGTTTGCTGGTACTGATAGTTAACAGCTTTTCGAGAAAGCTTTTTATTTTAATTTTAAAATATTTTACCTCTGTGCCCATATTCTGCGAGACTAGAGCACTGGAAAACTTTTCTCAGGAAGTCCGTCACTAGAGGGCACTGCAACATTCCCATTTATTCAAACCCAAGCACTGCAGAAGGTTTCAAGGCATTACAATAGTTCTATCACACAACCAATTAATAATAATAAATATATCAAATATAATAGAGAAGAGGAGGGAATTGCTGAAATCAAATTACTGGTACTAATGACTATGTGATCATGCTTAATTTGTTCATTCACTCATCTTCTGTAACCGTTATCCTGGTTATAGGGAATGTGGAGTTTAACCAGGGAACTCTGGGGTGCAAGATAGGAATACACTCTGGTTGGGACACCAGTCCATTGCAGGGCACCAAACAAACATGCATACACCCACACTTAAGGGTTAATCCATCTAGTGGCATGTTTTGGGTATGAAACTGAAAAGCCCAGATACACCCCACATTAACATAGTGTGAGAATGGGAAACTGCACAGACAGTAAGTGAAACTAAGGATCGAATTGGAGGCCCTGGAGCAATGCTACCTGCTGTGCTACTGTGGATATATAACTGCCAGGATGTACCATAGCTAAAGATTTGATCATCAGATGGCACTTTCTCAGGTTTCTTTTGACATGGGGGAAACGGGTTTAGACATGTTTAGAAACAAGCCTGCTATGTCGTTTTGATTGAAAGTACACAGAGAGTATGCCCTTTCTTTAATTCTTCATCATCCTTGTCTTGGCATCTTGTAAGTTTTTAAAGGTTTTCACTGGAGAATACTATATTTTTAGGTCAGAAAACAGAAAAGAATATGGCTTGGTTTGAGGGTGACATAACCAAGTACACAGTCATGTTATCAGGAGGAGTTTCTGCAGATTACTACCAAGTGAGAGGCATAAGGTGTGCAAGGATTTCTTCAGTACATCAGTGCCTGCTTTCAGATAATGCTCTTTGAGGTTCTGGAGTGATAAGACTCTTAGAATAATGGGTGGCATAATTTACTTGGCATTCTACATCCATTATAGTGTACACAAATGTCATCTTGATGATGGGAAGAGGGGAAAAGGAAGTTGTAAAAAAAAAAAAAAAAGGTTCTTGGAGATGCCTAATGTTTATATGTTGTTAGAACTGAGTTATTAAATGCAGTAATATCTTTGTGGAAGTATCTTCATCAACCTCCTCAGGTTTGTACAGTAAGCTGGAGATTAATTACAGGTATTTTGTCCTACAAAACACTTTTTGTGTGTGTGTTTTTTTACTTTACAAACACAATATTTTACTATATTACTATAGTAGGTCTACGTAATGACATTTTACAGTGCTATTTTAAAAAAAATGTGTGTAGGAATTCTTAAATGAATTTTAAAAAGCCCAAAGTGTTCTTGTCAGATTTTATCTGAGGAGTCAGGTATAGCAAGAAATGCATTGATTGAAAAAGGGGGAAAATATTAATAGATAAACAGGCTTAACATCCATCTTTGTCAGAGGCCTTCTTTCTCAGAATGAATAAACAACCCCTCGAATATAATCTAGTGACCTTCAGGCTAGCAAGGCATTGTCCTCCTTTCTGCTCTCTATAATATGCAAGGAATAAAACGTAATAGTGTGCACTGTTCTAGGAAAAGCAAACATACTTACATCTCTGACTATTATAAAGTCCTGCCACTGGAGATTCATTTAAAAAAAAAAATGCAGAATAAATGTTTCCTCACAGATAACTTCACCATATCAACAATTACACATTTTGAAATGATCAGTTTATCTGAATCATCTGCCATCTGTCCCTGTGTATGTTACTATAGAAATGCTAATGTATTAGAGTGAGCACATTCATATAAACCTGTGATTTGTCTTGTAGCTGAAGTGTCAGAGCCATGCTGAAAATGAATCAACACCTCCTGGTCAATCAGATTTGAGACTTCAACAGTCTAATTTGGCTATTCTAAACTACAAGGTGTAAGTGAGTGTGTGCATGTGCATAGTGCCCTGTGATAGACTGGTGTCCAATCCAGAGTGTCTTCCCGCCTCATGCCTAGTATTCCTAGCAAGTACTGAAGATATATGAAAGAATAAAGGAATTTCCCTGGATGTGCTTTTCTACTGCCGAATGATTTTAAAAGTACATAGGTGTGATCATTGTGCAAGACAAACATTATATTGTCACAATTTAGAGGTTTAATTATAATCAAAACAAATATAAAAGAAGCTATAAACATGTGGCAAAAACACTAAGGCAGGGAATAAACTTGACAGAAGGACCAGAACAGAAGTGAGACAATTAAAGCAAGACAAAACTGCAGTGAAAACAGTGTCTCTCTCTCTCTCTCTCTCTCTCTCTCTCTCTCTCTATATATATATATATATATATATATATATATATATATATATATATATATATATATATATATATATATATGTACACACTCTCACACACACACACACACACACACACACACAATGCTCATTAACTAGAATGTGATTCAGGTGCAGATGGCAGATGGTCATGTGAACGTGATGTAATGCAGTGGCTGCTGGGAGCTGTAGTAAAGAGTAGCCTCTGGGATATCCATGACAGAACACCCCCCACCTTTACGCGCGGCTCCTGACACGCTTACTAAGTCCGGGAGGGGGTCCTGGACTCCCAGACCAGATGTCCCCAAGTGTTCCAAAGTTCCCTTGAATGTCATTTCTTGCAGAACCATAAAGAGGACGCTTGGCATGTTTTCTGGGGTACGGATGTGGGATGGTCTCTTCCATACCACAGAGAGATGACAATATCCCCAGTCTGGCTTGGGCATGGAGCTATAGACACCAGACAGCCAGCGGGGGGAACGAAGCTCAAGGCGAACCCTGAGAGGGGAGCGAGGTTGACCATGGACCTAGAGGGGGAAGCTACGCTCTCCGTGAGGCCAGATAGAGGAGTGAGGTTCTCGGCGAGGCCAGAGAGAGGAGCGAGGTTCTCCGCGGGGCTAGAGAGGGGAGCGAGGTTCTCCACGAGGGCAGAGGGAGGAGTGATGCGCTCCATAAAGCATGAGGGGGGGAGCGACGTCCTCTGTGGAGCAGGAAGGGGGAGCGACATACAGCGCAAAGCAAAGAAAAGGAGCAATGTCTTCAGCAGAGCATGGAGGCAGAGCAACGTCCTCAGAGGATCAGAATGGCAGAGCGACGTCCTCAGCCGAGCAGGAAGGTAGAGCAATGTCCTCAGTGGAGTAGGAAGGCGGAGCAATGTCTGAATCAGAGCCTGGTGCCTACACCGGAGCCTGGTGTAATGACGTCCGAGGCGGAGCAGGGAAGAAAAGCAGAGCTTTTGGCTGCACTGGGAGACGGAGCAACGTCTTCAGCTGAATGGGGATGCTGAGTAGCATCCTCAGACAAGCAGAGAGCCTGAAAAACGTTCTCCGTCGACACATATATACAGTGCTGTATAAAAGTATTTGTCCCCATCCTGATTTCTTCTCTTTATGTGTATATCTCATACTAAATTGTTTCAGAGATTGAAACAAAATCTAAGAAAAAACAAAGGCAACCTGAGTAAACACAAAATACAGTTTTTAAATGATAATGCTATTTATTGAAGCAAAAATGTTATCCAATACCAACTGTGCCTTTATGAAAATATATTTACCTCCGTAGTTACTAATTCCCCAAATTTATGAAACTGCATTCATAATGGGATTCAGCTGGACTAGATGCAACAAGGCCTGATTACTGCAAACCCTGTTCAATCAAATCAACACTTAAATAGAACTTTTTCAACAGCATGACGTTGGTTAAAAGGTCTTACCTGGTAACACACTAGACCAAAGTTGAAAGAAATTCCAGAAATTATGAGGAGAAGGTGATTGAAATACATCAGTCTGGGAAGGGTTACAAAGCTATTTCAAAGGTTCTGGGACTCCAGAGGACCACAGTGAGAGCCAGTATCCCCAAATGGAAAAAAACTCTGCACAGTAGTGAACCTTCCCAGAAGTGACCGACTTTCCAAAATTCTTCCAAGAGCACAGCAACTACTCATCCAGGAAGTCACAAAAGATCCACAGACAACATCAAAGGACCTACAGACCTCTCTTGCATCAATAAAGGTCAATGTTCATGACTCTACTATCAGTAAGACACTGGGCAAAAATAGCATCCATGGAAGTGTGGTGAGGTGAAAACCACTGCTAACCCAGAAGAACATTAAGGCTCATCTGAATTTTGCCAAAATACACCTTGATGATCTTCTAAACTTTGGAAGAATGTTCTGTGGACTGATGAGTTGAAAGTGGAACTGTCTGGAAGACAGGGGTCCTGTTACATCTGGCATAAACCAAACACATAATTCCACAAAAAAACATCATACCAACAGTGAAGAATGGTGGTGGAAGTGTGATGGTGAGGAAATGCCTTGCTGCTTCAGGGCCTGGGCAACCTAGGGATAATTGAATGATTCCCACAATAATTGAGGGAAACATGAATTCCGCTCTCTACCAAAAAATCCTAAAGGAGAACGTCGGGTCTTTAGTCTGTAAGTTGAAACTCAAGGCAACTGGATTATGCAGCAAGACGGTGATCCAAAACATAGGATTAAGTCCTAGTCCTAGAAGTAAGTGAACGACTGATCTTCAGTTATCAGAAGCATTTGGTTGCAGTTGTTGCTGCTAAAGGTGGCACAACCAGATTTTAAGGGGGCAAGTAGTTTTTCAAATGGGCGATAGATGTTGGAAAACTTATTTGCTTCTATAAAAAAATAAATAAATAAATAAATAAAAACTGTACTGTGTGTTTACTCAGGTTGCCTTTGTTTTATGTTGTATTTTGGTTGAAGATCTAAAATGATTTCATATGAGATGAAAAACAAAAGAATTACTTTTTCACAACACTGTAACCAGCTATAGTATTACAGGCATAAATGTCAGCAGTGTTGAAAGAGCATCCTGCTACAGCAAGGTTTAAGCCAACTCTTTCATGGGTGAAGCATGGATCCAGGCAGTGAAAACTATGCCTATGACTACAGCACTGAGGTGGTGTTCCCAATAGCATAGACTGGTTCCACACACCCAGTATACAAGGACTTTGAATCCTACTATGTCTGGTGATATTTGGTGTTGTTGGGCCAATTAAAAAGTTGTCTTAGTGTGTAAAAATAATTATAAATTAAGATCTTGTGTGGATTCTCATGGGCATTGTAAATTTCATTTCAACTGCCTTCAGGAAGCTTATAATTTTACAGGGAAGGAAATCATCAGCCACAGCAACAAAACCAATTGCTCCTGTTTTGAGCAATTTGTTGATGTGTCATGGGGCTTTGGGTAAGCTTGATCCTTACATGTCCTTATGTTACCCAGAGCAGTAGAAGCCTGGTTGCTTACTGTAAATGAAAAAGCCAGATGAGTGAGAAAATATGAACGAGGCTTCCCAAAGATCAATAAGCCATAACATAATTCACAAGCTATGACATCAACACCAGTGGCAGGTGGTGGAGGACCTGGGAAACTGTGAGCTTTCTCAGGCACAGAACTGTGTTGTTTATTTCTGAAATGTTCTTGTGCAACTACAACTAAATGCATCATGTACTAGGGAATTTTGAAATAGTATTGAAGACAAAGTCACTAATTGACACATATACCTTACAGCACAGCGAAGTACTTTTTTCTGCACAAGGCACAAGGGCTAGACAGTGGCAGATTGGCAGTCACCACTGCGACATGTTAATGTATTCACCATTAAATCACCAAAAACTCTTTGTTACTATATATATATATATATATATATATATATATATATATATATATATATATATATATATATATATATGTGTGTATGTGTGTGTGTGTGTGTGTGTGTGTGTGTGTGTATGTGTGTATGTGTGTTTGTATTGGACTGTTCAAGATAACTGGACTTCTTTACATCTAAAGCAGCCTGGTCCCAATGAGGCACTCAACCGATTGGAAGTAGAAAAGGAGTATTAAGGAACTGCCGCCTGTTCTCATCATTTCATTTCAGTTAAAAACACTCGAATGTGCTTGGTTTTTCCTCAAAAAGTATGACCTGCTGCAATCCCAAGCTGTATTACTTGAACACCACCTTGTTTGGAACAGCTATCCACTCCTACAGCTACCCACTTATAATACTTATGATACTAAGCTCTATCTTGTCCCCTGCACTGTAGGGTGCATTTCCTCAATGAAGACTCACCACCTCTGAGTCAACCTTTCAAAGACAAGAGCTTTTTGTTGTTTCTCACTCTAACATACCATCACCTTCAAGCTTAGGTCACTCCCCACAGCAAAATTTGCCAACCAAAGATTCTTACTGATCATACAGATTTCCTCCTTATGACATTAGGAAGATGATGCAATGTTCATGACTGTTTCCCAAGGCACTTGTAAATGACTTTCATTCATCATCAGTAACATCATTATCCATTATCCTGGTTAGGGTTGTGGTGGATCCAGAGCCTATCCCAGAAACAGTATTGTGTACTTTGAAAACACCCTGGATGGGATGCCAGTCCATCACAGGGCGCCATGCACACACACTATCCTAGTAAACCCATCTACTGGCATGTATTAAATCCTAGAAGATGATCCAAGTCATAACACCCTCATACATCTCACTAAAGCCGAAAACCAGTCTCTTTGTGCTTGTAGTTCCACAATGGTGGAACGAACTTCATTTGTTATGAAGATGCTTTCTTGGATTCTTCAGGTACTGCCTGAAGACACAGCTATTCTGAAAGCACCTAAATATTGATGTAAAAACACTTTTGGCACTTACTGTCTGTGTATACTATCGAATTAAATTCAAAATTCTCACATTTAAGGCCCCACTTAATCATGCTCCCACTTACCTCACTAACCTCTTGGAGAACTACACCTCTCCCCGCTTACTGTGATCCTCCTCATCAGGTCTACTAGCAATATGAACTTTAGCACCATGGGTGGAAGAGCCTTTAGTCACATTGCCCCTAAGCTCTGGAATTCTCTTCCCCATCACATCCGCAACTGTGAATCCATTTCAAGATTCAAAAGTTCTTTAAAAACTCACCTCTTCTGGCTTGCATTTTCTCTGTGATATGGTTACATAATACTTAATTTTAATATGTGTTTTAGTGTTTTATATATAATATTGTATTATTGTGTTTTAGTGTTTTGTGAATTGTATTTGCATGTCGTATTTGTGAAGTGACCTTGGGTGTCATGAAAGATGAAATGTATTATTATTATTATTATTATTATTATTATTATTATACTGTATGTGTATATGTGTCCAGGCATGGTCTATTTTATCCTGTGATTACCCTATTGATGTTAACCTGGGTACTTCCTGGTTACTCATATTTCTCCCTTATTGTTATTCTTAGCATTTATGACAAGATACATGATTTAATAGGTTACATGTATACATTTGTCAGTTTCCCTACCTTTTTACTGCTGTAACCAGATGAGGGAAATGAAGGAACTACAGTAGGCAGTAGATCCGGCTGAGATTCCACATCGCTGTGATTACGTAATTAGCTAGAATAAAATGAGCAACTAATGCTAGAGGAACTATATGCTCCAGTTTACAAAGGTTGCCCGTCACAGCAGCTTTGTAATGATATATTATGATGTACCACAAAAATTCTGGAAGTAACTCTCATTTTAAACTGCAGTATGCCTTCCACTTTGTAGTGGTGCAATAGTTCATATTTAGATTTTTGTATTATTACAAATAAGACAGATTTATGAAGAACATTCAATTAAAGCAAGTGTATAAATGCCTGTGAAGAACTCAAAAATTGAAAGTCTCCAACATACTCCTTGGATGTGTTTACATGTCTCTTCTGTCGCTCTTGTTATCGACGCTCTCCCAAGGACTCTTCACTCCACCCCTGTCATTAAGGCTCAGAAAGGCAAACCTGTCAGAATTTAGAGTGTTAAACACTCAGTGTCACTAGATTCTCTTGCCATTAGGAAAAAAACACAATCTTCTGCAAAAACGAATGACAGCAGAAGACATCCATGTAATGATTAAATCTTTATCTTTCATAATAAAAAAGTGCTATTATTATGATACTAAATGTTTCAAATCTACATTTTAACACCATGTTTCAGGTAAGAGGTTAGGGGGTTTGTGTATGGAAAGCAACAGCCAAAAAAAGGTGTATTACTTTCAATAAATCTAGCACATTTGCCTCACACCTCCATGGTTGAGGGTTTGATTCCTGCCATTGTCCTGTGTGTGCAGAGTTTGCATGTTCTCCCCGTGTTACAGGGGTTTACTCCTGGTACTCCGGTTTCCTCCCCCAGTCCAAAGACATGCATTCTAGGTTGATTGGCATGTCCAAAGTGTCCATAGTGTGTGAATGGGTGTGTGAATGGGTGTGTGATTGTGCCCTGCGATGGATTGGCACCTCGTCCAGAATTTACCTCGCCTTGTGCCCCATGCTCCCTTGGATAGGCTTCAGGTTCCCCGCGACCCTGTGTAGGATAAGCGTTACAGAAAATGGATGGATGGATGGACATCTCAGCTGAGATAATAAAGGTGTCCATAGATTTCCTTTTAAAGGTGAAGGGCACCCTGACTGCAAAAAAGGTTCAGGTGGTAGAGCGGGTTGTCCACTGATCATAGGGTTGGCGGTTCAATTCCCGGCCCACATGACTCTCCATGCCAAAGTGTCCTTGGGCAAGACACTGAACCCCAAGTTGCTCCCGATGGCAAGTTAGCGCCTTGCATCTGCTACCATTGGTGTGTGTGTGTGTGAATGGGTGAATGAGACACAATGTAAAGTGCTTTGGATAAAAGCACTATATAAGTGTGCCATTTACCATTTACAAATGGGGTTATAAAAGAAACTCACAATCTCCTCTTTTGTTTGATTTATTTATTTACAAATGATAAATAATAAAGATGGATTTTGTATGCTAATATTTTAAATTGTTACTGGGAGTCACATTCAACTAAGCCACATTTAAATTCAAGGTGTACATACTGTACTACACTAGTCTTTTTCAAGATCCTGAATTGAGCAAATAAATGGACAAATTTCCCTGTCGGTCTAAACAAACTAGTTAAATAAACTAGTGTTGTGTTTCAAATCGCATATTTATGTTCTATTCTAGACCATTATTTCACTAACTGGTTTTCTTATTGCAGTTAGTATTTGAATCTTAAAAAACTTCTTATGTAGCTGTCAAATCTAGAGAAAAGTCTTTTTTTGTCAGTTTGTTGTTGTTGTTGTTTTGTGTACCAGTCTTCTGGATTTTCTAGATTAGTAAATACTTTTGAATATAATGTCAAAGCTTTTGATTTGAAACACAGAGCAATGACAACTTGACAACTGCAGAAAGGTTTACGAGAGACAGAGCTTGTCAGCCTGTTTGTCAACACTGCTGTACATGAAATCACTAAACATTTTGCAGTTTGACTCGGAAACCAGATGGACAGGGATGTTTTGGCTCTGACATGCCATGCAGTGAATGTCTCTATTATTCCTCCAGATGTACCCAAGATACGCAGGTGAGTGTGTGAACAACATGGCTTGCTTTACCGCTGTTTCTAAGTGTGCATGCAAAGTCATTTGTCAAGTAGAGACCAGACTCCTCTGCTTCATGCCGGGTCATACTGTATCACACCATTCCTGGCAAGGAGTATTTTCATATAAGAACATGACACTTCCCACTAGACAGGAAAGTCAGTGCAAGGAATATTCTGGTGTTTTTACTCACTTACATTATACATACCGTATGTATGTTACAGATGTACTGTACATAATAAAATCTTCAAATGTTACACTAGTCCTAAATTATGAATCATTTTGTAGTTTACCCCGGACGTTTGGGAAGCTCTGGTATAAGATTTAGCCTAATGTTATGTCAGTTATTACTTTTGTACCTTGCTAGACGACAAACAAATATTTCTTAGGTGTGTGTGTGCCTTTTATGTCCAATGGGGATCCTACTCAGGCCATACACCGATAAGGGAAGCCATATTATGTCATTTTCTCTGGATGTGGATTAGTATTTTTGCTATATAGATTACCACTCTGGTAAAAGCATTAGGTCTAACCAGGCAACTCCATAGCTACACCTCTGTCTGTCCTCTTAAGGAAATGCAAAATTCTGCTATGGACTGTATAATAAAACCATCAGTTGCTGTTCAGTAACTGGGTAGCATTTGTTTACAAAAGAGAAACCATATATATATATGAATGCTGAAAAAACAACAGAAACCAGAAATTCTAATGGTCTCCACTACGACTACTATTAAAACCATTAGTAAATGTAGTGTGTTTTGGGCCATATTCTATTAGGATTTAATGGTTTGTATTGGTTTCCACTAGACATAAACATGCCAGCAATAGAACCCAACAAATTACCAGTAGAGACTCACAATGACCATTATACTTTCCATTAAAACCAATACAATTCACATTATAACCATTAAAACCATTAGATTTTCTGTAGGGTATAGCAGTCAGTTATGTTTTTTTATTTTATTTTATTTACACACACACCCGCACACACACCCCGACACACGAATGTTTGAATGCGTTTTTTCAATTGTGCGGCTCTTTACAGTCCACCTTAAAAAAAAGAAAGAAAGAAAAAAAAGTAGTATAGTTTCCTGAAACGCCCCATGCCTAAAGCCGCACACACACACACACGCACAAGCGCGCGCCCCCACACTACCTGCCAGCATAGTGTGTGTGACTGTGTCCAAATTGAAGTTGAAACACACTGACAGGATTTGGATTGAGTCGCTTTCTTTATTATTATTATTATTATTATTATTATTATTATTATTATTATTATTATTATATGTCCAAAGGATTTCAATGTGTTTTGTGTTGTTGTTGCTGCTGCTGGTTTTAAATGTCAGCTCTGATTGAAGACTAAAGGCGGAACATCATATTCAGCGTGTGTAACATTTAAAGACGTCTTAAATTTCCTTAAAAACAAACAGACAAACAAACAAACAAACAAACAAACAAAACCACTAATGACTTTGGACCTCGGTCACTTCAGGAGTTTTATTCACAGCTGGACTTCCACTTCACCTTGACGGATTTCTCTCCCAGGTAGCTGCTGGAGTGTTTCTAAAGTGTGACAATGTTGGATAACGACAGGTATGCAGGCAAGAAGAGGAAGAAGCCTGTCCAAAAACAGTGAGTTGTGTTAATTATATTATAAAACATGCTTTGCTGATAGAAAATGTGCTCTTTATTTTATTTTTTTTTATTTTTTTAAGTGAGTAGGCTGTAAACATGTATCAACAGGTAGCAATAGTAGGCTGTAAAGATATAAAGTGGTGAGCCACATTGTTGTTTGCTTATTTGTTTTTTTTGTTTGTTTTGATTGGGAAACCTGTTTATTATTATTATTATTATTATTATTATTATTATTATTATTATTATTATTATTGCCATTCATAATATAATTGAGCATAATTGTTAATCCTCAAAGAGTGACTAGAAATCCTAAATCGTACCCCACTAGATATTTAGTGCGCTCCGCATTGTGTAGCTACCATTATTTCATGTGGTGTTTAGGGCGCCTATGTAGTGAACAAGACAGGATTTGGGCACGAGCGAAGTTCGAGCGCAGGAGCTTTGCTCGCACGCGATGCTCCTGAGAGGGAGGGGGAAGAGCCGGGCTCCTCTAGCCTCAAGTATGTTAGTGTAATCTGATATACACTACACCCCCACCCTCACTACCCATTTCTCTCTCTCTTTTTTTAATGTGGGAAAGCTCTTTTCCCTCTCCACTACCCCTCTGTTGACATATTTTAGGACCCGCTCTGTTTTTTTTTCTTCTTAAAAGAAAAAAAGTTGTTCACACGAAACGAACTGAGCAACCCCAGAAATGAGTGAAACGCACGCGAGTCGAGAAGCTGCTACTGCGCCTGCGCACATGGCTCTGCCTCATTATCGCCATTATTATCGTCTACTGTATGTAAAGGAAACATGAGCTCAGCTAAAGATACATTCTGCTACTATGAATATAGAATATGCTGATTTTATATGCTCAGCGTTTTATACACAATCAAAAGGATTTCAGTTACAATCCAACTTGATCCTTATCACGTTTAGCAATCCATGGATTTTATTACAATGTGTTACATGGATTACATGGATATTATACAAACAAACAAACAAAACAATGAATCTACATTTTTTAAAAGATATTACAACTCTGAGGGTGATGGGTTAACTTTCCTATTTAGATAGGGGGGTGTGTGTGTGTTTACCCTAATGTTACCTTATTATCAACATACTGTTACTATGTTCATGCAGCTATATTGCTCTGGTTTGTAATAAACACTAATAGACCAGGATAAGGTTCTTATCCTGATGCAAGTAGTATATATATATATATATATATATATATATATATATATATATATATATATATATATATATATATCATTGCATATTAATAATAATAATAATTACGTCAGACATTAACTGATTATGAAAGAGAACTTTAAATATTTTAACCAAAGTGTTTTAAACAAAGTGTTATATTCATAAATGTAAGGAGTAAACATTAAATGTGGAATGTGGAGTTTTTTGCAGATTCTGCTGTTTTATACAATCTTTTCTATAATCTTGCATTTTTGTTGTACTATGTGCTTCTGGCTTTGTCTATGTATTTTGTTTTGGTTTTTTTTTCTTCTTTTTTACATGAACCTAGCTGGCATTGATTTGTTTTCACTGCTGTGAAAATGTTGTATGTTTGAATGCCCTATAGTTTTGGTTGTTGATTTTAGGATTGTGTATACTATATTACTTAAAGATTCTTAAATATTATCATTCTGTTTCATATCTGTAACTAGACTGAAACTGATACTACACATGTAATGTGGACCACCTCATTTCTTCCTTTCGGTCTATCACATATAACCTCATTTCGCGAATTTATCTCAGTGACGATTGCTACATGTGTTTTAGATGTGTAACATGGTTGATGTGTGATGAGTTCACATTTCATCTGAGTGATTCATATTTAGCAGGCCAGTACTGGGCGCCAGCCAGGCTAAGATCATTTGCAAATGGCGAAGACTGTTGGACTTCACAACCTCGACGCAAGCACGCATGTTTAATTTTAAACCAGAAGAGCGTAGCCATAGCACATCTTGACAACACCTGTGCTCGATTGCGTTCTGAGCATGTGTAATTATGTTTCGCCTACTTGTTTGCATTACATTTTATTAATGAACCATTGAACAGAACCTTGCATGTTCAAAGACAAATACAGTCTTGCCAGTCTAAACATAGTCCCATTATTAGCATGGAGGAAGTTGGGGAGTGGTTTTTGATGTGGTTTTGAGGAGAGGAGGTTTAATGTTTCCCAAATAGACGTTGCTTTGGCTGGACACTGTCAGGATGGTGAAGGCTAGAGAGTAGCAGTTCACAACAACACACACAGAGAAGTGGCTTTCTCAAAAATACACATTTACACCATGTAGATTATTATAAACAAGATCTATTGCTTCTTTGTCTCTGAGCACACTTTCACCCAACACACAATATCCTAAGAAAACTCCAAGTCCTTATGATTCTTACAGTATGTTACACTACAATTATAAAACTATACCATTAAACTGCAACAAAATACCGGACTGTACACATATGAAAGCTAAAGTTTTTTATATGGATGATGGTTGGATGTAAAAAAAAAAAAAAAAAAAAAAACAACCCAGACAGTCCATTTTTAAAAACACTATAATGACTATAATTATACTAGAAAGACTATAGTCTACGATAGATGTGCGCTGTGTGTCACACGATTTCATAGTATTCCAAATGGGACACCTCAAAATGAAGCCTGTGTTGACATCTTTACTTATGTTGCATTCGACTAAATCTCTAAACTAAACTTTTGACTAGGAAAAGCCAAAGAAAACTCTTCGGTGGTCTTCTCAAAACCGAGATCAGCAAGTGACGTCAAATCAACATGGCCGCTCACAGCATCAATAACAAACATAGTAGCACCCCTTACTTTTAAATGAGTTATACTGTATATATACAAGTATTTACTTTAAATCAATCAATACAAAGACATATTCACTTGATAAATCTCTAACGTTGACTATAAAGTTCGTTGTTTTGAGGAGGTAAATATACATCACTCATCAGAGTTAGCTGGATAGGTTGTTTCTAACAAAAGACGTGTGGAGGTGTGAATGTTCCTACTTGGTAGTTTGATTTGGACGGTCATTATGAGAAAATGATGTCATTATGAGTTCAACTTCCACACTTACAAAGTAAGTCGAACTCAACTTACTCTACTTCATGGTAGCTGATAATCCTGATGTTTCTCTTGTTTGTTCAGAGACACAAAGTAGCCAAAATCCAAAACATCAGTCCATTTTATGTTTGATTTTTTTTTTGACTGATATAAGGTTTATACACAGATTTTAACCCTTAAATTTTGAACAAGTCAATGTGTCTATAATTACTTTGGAAGGTAATAAAATATAAATAAACAGCTATAAAATAAAATCCTAGAAACACTGCAATTCTAGGTCATGCAATTCTAATTTCTTATTTATTCTAGTTATTGTTTATGATGGCTTGGTCTTAATTTGTGTTTTTACCCCCACAAATGTTGTTGGATATGCATTTGTCAAGTTTCTCTAGTTTAAAACAAGTCCTGCTTTCATTTTCCTTCAATAGGAAACCCGCTACCGATGCCACCAAGTCCAATCCATCGAAGAGGCACAGGGATCGCTTGAACGGCGAACTGGACAGGCTGACCAACATGCTGCCGTTCTCCGAGAACGTGTGCACTCGCTTGGACAAACTGTCAGTCCTGCGTCTGAGCGTGGGCTACCTGAAAGTGAAGAGCTTCTTCAATGGTTAGTTTGGAACCAGTTCGTTTTATTTGAATAAAAGTAGACAGTTTCAGTGTGGTTTTTGTTCAATCCGAAATCTGTAATGTTTTTCGGTCAATATAAGGAATAAAGTGTTTGCTTTAGGGTCATGACCTAACTCAAGTCAGTAACCTAATCTAAGGAAACAAGGAAATCATTTTTGAAACACTCTCCAGCTCAGGTCATCATTGTAATCGAGTCCAGATGTGTTTCCATTGTGATTTAAGTTACAAAACATTTCATGGTACTAGGCTCCATAGAGCAGCCTACAGGGTTCTTCAGTTTGCCCTTTGGATACTAACCCATCACCATGCATTGTGGGATTTTATAAGAACGCTGGAAATCCTCCATTATGCACTCCGAAGAAAAAAAAAAAAGAAAAAAAAACATCCAAATTGATTGCACTTTCAGACATAGTGTTTCTTTTACAGAAACGGTTCAAAGTAGAACCTCTAACTGTCCAAGGAACCCTGAAGAAAGACTTTTTCTCCCCTTAGACTGTTTCCCAAGCAGAATCTACAGATGTTGTAATGATGTCACAACACTCTACTGGGTATATAATAACTATGGCGGCCATCAAGATGAATATTTTGTGCATAGGAATGATTAGCATGTGGAGAATCTGATTTAACAAACTAGGAGCACATCCTCACGACTTGTACTGGTGGTTCCTAAACTGTTAAAGATCAAACAAGTTCATATCAGAAATGAACATCTGCTATGAGACAAATGCCATGCATGACCTGAAATAAAGACCAAATGTCTAGACAGTTCGACCTTTAATTCTTTTACTGGATTTCTATCCATTGGCCCCCGCAGCCAATCTATCCATATTCCGAGACACAGCGATACACTGCCATTAGATATATTATTATAAAAATCTATTTGGCCAGGATTAGAATAAATTGATGCCAAACATGTACTGAACAAAGGAGAAACACGTGGCTTATTGAAATAACTATGCCAATGAAATGAACATACATGAGCGTCTTTTATCTTGCATCAAAGCGATTAGTCATACGAAATGCCACTGAGTCAATCATTTGGCTTCATTCAGTCATGAACCACTCATAAAAAGGCTGGGCTGTCTCTTTATTCTTGTGCTTAACTACACATCTTAACCACACCTTATAGGGCCTAGTCTATGGTTAGAGGAAAAAATTCCTTCAAAACTGATCTCTTTCATTGATGGACATTTGCCTGAAATGAAGCACATTAAGAATAACTAGCAATTTTGAATTATACTGATTGGCCATGCCGTAAAAAAAAAAAACAAAAAAAAAACAACAACAACATTATTTATGTAACACATGCAAATGATTTACACAAGAGCTAGACTGTTTTTGTTTCTTCTTCCAATGACTGGAAGTTTGCACTTAAGATGTTGATAATCCTTATGCCTTGACTCCTCCCTGCATTCATGACACCCCTAGTGTCTTACCCTATTCCTCATTTCGCACTTTATGTACAAGCATGCCACACGAAGCGTCCTGTGTTCAGCAAATTAACCGCCAAAGATTGTCTGGTAACATGCAGAAGCATCACAGACAAAGCCTCACGCTGGTTTCACGCTAATCAGTAAAGTGTTCTGTTTTGTGCAGCACTCTATAAGTAGCTCTTGGTCAGTCAGTAGGAGAGCAGGAGGTTTATCTGAGTCTGGAGTCTGCTCCAAACTATATGAGAGCAAATTCCTTCCACTCATACTTAACATTCGCTTAATCTGGCGCACCAACATTCATTTTTCCAGAGTTGTGTCAACCTGAGCATAATCGCACATGCTGTAAATATTGCTAGAAGACGTCTTGCTGATATCAGAGGTTCTTAATTATTACGTGTCCCATAAAAACTTTGCTCGCTTATCCGTTATTCTTATCTTGTCTTTGGCTTAACAAGCAGCAAGCGATGATTGTGTTATGGGAAATCCATACTATCTAATCAGAGTTCATATGTTGAGAATGTTCACATGATCACATTGTGTTACAGTGTTAATTGTTGAGTGATGCAGAAGCAGACTTCTGTTCCAATTCTTTGCCCATAATTCATTATTTACTCAAAAAGTGCTATTAGTGTCAGCAACTTCAAACCGTTTTACAGGTAGGCATGCTATTAAAAAAAAATTAAGTGCTAGGAGGCACTTTTTATTTCAGTATACTGTATAGTACATCAAAGATTACTAGATTACACCATCAGTGGAAACATGATAGCTTGACTCACTGAACATTTTCAGGTCCATACTCATCCCAAGGACACTTCCAGAAGAACCACACATAGATGTTTTTCAAACAACTTTTTCATAAACTGTCATGAGAAGTTCTGTATCCGGGATCTTACACTTTGTCATGCAATATTAAGTAGACTTCACCTGCAAATGATTAAGTGAGTGTTTTCAAAGGTGTCTGATTGTGTTGGCTAGGTGCAAACATTTAAATGAACAATACTTAAAATGGCTGACGTTTTGTAAACTGTCCAGTATCAGATTGCTGTATTGTGATTCCAGGCCCGATTCCTTACAAGCCTTTGTACACAGTTGAATGATTCATTGTGGTTCCGCAGATTGTCTTTGTATTCCTCTGACTGAGTTTAAATGTGCATGATTATGTGTTTTTGAAAATGTACAAAGAAAACAGGTTTGGCTGTGATCCATCTAGAGCTGCACATGGACAACGCTCAAAGACGTCGTCTTGCAACTTTTCATTCGGTTTCACAATGACACAATGACATTCCAACACAAATATTTTCCTCCTTGAGCGATTGAGGAAATGCTTAGCACGCAAAGTGGATCTGTGTAGAAAAAAATGCACCTCTTGTTAAGGAGGGGAGAGTTTACACCTCAAGATCTGACTAGGAACAGATGTTTGAACCATTAGTTAAGAGCTAAATCTTTGCTTTGGAAATTGGAAACTGAACCAGCTAAAACAACCATTTATAATGTCTTTTGATAATCCTTACTTTATGATTTGGGGCTTTTGTACTTTCTCTGAGGGTCACATACTTTATTCAGATTTCACTGAGACACAGTGTTCAATCAAGACACCAAAAAGCCCTTTAATTTTTAGCAAATGTGCACCTATCAAAACAACCTTCCACCCCCATGCAAACTGCCGGATTATCAGATCCTGGCGTCTAAATTTAGACATATATTGGGCTAGACCATCTTTGTTTTAAATCGTAATGACGCCAGCACATCGGTTCCTTTTCTCAAGCCTTTGATTATCATCTTGGAAAATGATAAAGATCAGGCGAGCAAAATCCTCAGTGGAGAAAGATGGGCCTCTACGGAATCCAGATAAGCAAGCACACATCAGGGCTTGTGGGGATCTGAGCCGGGTGCAAATAAATGAAGGGTTCTAGCTTGTTCTGTCAAACCGTACTTTCAAATTGTGCAAATATACTCTACCACCTGACGGAGAGGTTGGAGCTTATTTACGCTTGTGCTAGAATTTTTTGGAAAGTGGTTGGTAGAAAAACAGTGAGAGCCACCAGTTCCTTCTGGTGAAATTACCTTTGGAATGTGGACTGGTTTGTTCCTGTTTATGTGCATAAACAGAATTGAATAGAGCGTAGAACTGATGAATAGATCTTTCATCGAAGTAATGATAGAGAAGACTGATTCATAGAAAGTGAACACAAGTCTCAAAATTTTGTGATATGCCTCAGAACTGATTGCAGGAGTCATCTATTCTCTGCCTATTCAAAGGACCTGCTGTGCTTTAGATTGTGAGTTAGACCAGAGTAAGTGCATGCTAGTGTGTGTAATCCATGAGCTAAGCAATTTTAAGCAATCAGATTAGTAAAGGCGTAGTCATAAAATATGTTTTATTATTGCCCAACTCTCTACAGACACCCTTCTCAAGAAAGAACCTGGTGAATCTGTTTTAACTTTAAAAATATAATAAAATCTGGACTGTTTTTTTTTAAAACAGGAGTGCCATTTTATTCACACACACATAACATGTATTTTAATAGCATACCCTTTGAATTAAACTAGAAACCTCTTTATTTACTGTCAAGTGAAACGATCAGTTAAAGTCTTCATCTGATGTTCAACTTATAGCTTGCATAGACTTCCTCTCTCGTAATTGGAAAGCAGAAGTCGAGCGTGGTCTTGTCTCATATCCATCCATAGGAGAAAGGTCCGGATTTCCTTTGAAGGTGCTGAGGGCAGGATTTCCATGTTTGAAGAGTGTTAACAGATCATAATAAATGAATTTCCTATCATTCATTTGGAGATACTGTATTCACTTCCTGTTATATTTCTTAATTACAAAAAGGCGTGATGAGACCTTATATTTATTGTAAGATTGCATTTTGCAGTACTAATATTGCAGACTCCTGCAACATGCAAATTAGCAATTTAAGAGCAGAGAAGCAGTAATAACAATAAATGCGGACAGAAAAAAACCTGAAAGACCTGGTAAAGCTTCTCCAACCCTGCTCATTATTCGCTGTTCCTGAATTTGGTGTGTACAGAAATGTACAGCAATGTACAGAATAAACATCCTAGATCTCACACAAACACCCCCAAACCACCACCATCCATTTCCATCATCACTCACATCATACTGTAGTCTTGCAAGTTCGGTATGTTTTGTCAAATAAACATGGCCAAGAAGATGACCACATGACCACAAGATGACCTTTTCTCATAACTTGTATGTACAATAGATTGAGCTTTTGCGCATGAGACTGCAACTCAACCTTCCCCTAACTACTGTACACCCGGTCTTTCCACAGGTTGTGAGAAACATTGTGAGATACTGGAACATCAAAATCTTGCTGACCTCAGTATGGCCTTCTGAGCATTTTAAGCATGCATTAACTATAAATATGGCATTTGTATTAAATAAATAAATAAATAAATATATGCATTGTACCATTGCATAAGTGACTTGCAACTTAGCTAAGTAGTTAACTAGTTATACCATTTTATTCAAAATAGTCTAATTTACCAACAGATTTAGCTGCCCATTTTCTCTGTAAGCATTCAACACAATTTACAATACACATATCCCAGACAACATAACACACAACATATTGACCATCCATATATCCAAATATTGCACCTTAAGCAGATGCATTTGTAGTCATATTCCAGCCACATATGGTAGTCTTTTGATTAGTCTCAGTGTTAGTATCCTTGAATTCAGGCTCTTTGCAGGTTTTGCAGTTTTACACTGTGTTTTATAACTGCATTTCAGCAGTTTCATACTCTCTTTCTGTTAAATGTTGAATGAATGTTGTTGGGAGTACATGCAAAGTTTGTAATGTTCTGCCTGAATCAACATTTCTTTTTCCAGTCTCTCTGTAAGCAAACTTACCCTGAACATTGTATGAAAAAATGTGCACTAGGCCAGATTTGGGAAAAACTTCATTTTGCAGATCAGCTTTTGGACTGAGCACCAATGAGTGTGAGGTTAATGGTTGGGGACCCAATGTTTACTCCAATCAACACACTCATGTCTCTCCTGCTAGGGTCCCTCGGGCCTCTGTAAGCACCGCTGACAAGAATGCTTCCTTATCTGAACAGCTGCCGCAGGAAAAGGCCAGGATGTGGCCTCTCCCTGCTCCGGCCGTCTACTCTAGTCACGCAACTGTTTGGCTGCTACCCATTAGCTCTCTATTGTCTCATTTATTGTCCACACACACACACACACGCGCGCGCGCACACACACACACACACACACACACACATACACACACACACACACACACACACACAAGCCATATATTTTTTTTACTCCAAAAGCTGAATCCTACACATCTTTTTTTCCATTGCTTCCACTAGAGCTTTGTTTGTTTCAGGCTCTTTTTTTTACTTGGTCTTTGTTCCCTGCAGAGATCTGCCTGCTGTTTTCCCTCACCTTTACTTAACTACTGAATATAGACGCATCATATTATTGACAAACTACTCTTGCTCATGGAATAAGTGTGTTTGCACGTTATTTAAAGCAGGGCCACCTTTTAGATTGCTGGTTTCAACAACAGCGAGTTAGTTTGGTAAATCGTACACAAGGGTTTTTTTTCTCCTCTGTCTTTGTCTTTATTCAGTCTCCCAGAGCAACTCGTGCAAGTCTGAACGTGCCTTTCTGTCTCAGATGGTGCATGGTTCCTTTGACATGAAACAAAAGCTTAGTTTAAGATTAAAATTGTGGTGTATGATGGGGCCAATATGTGAATGTGGTTTGTGTGTTTTCTGGAGAAACTTTGGAAATTCAGGGGGAAAAAAACTATTGCATGGTTTTGCTGATCATGTAGCAATACAAGTTCTTGATTCGATTAGTTCAATGAAACAGGCTTTTACAGTGATAGGGCATGATTTAGGCTGTTATCCAATCTTGGTGTCTTAAATGTTTTTACTCAGGATGGTGAGAACATATTGATAAAACACGTGACAATAGTCAAAACCAGCACAAAACATTCAAAGGCAGTTTCATGTTCACTGACTATGTGCTATGTGTGCCTTTAGGATAAGGGCCTGCCCTGGTTTCAGTTTAGTCAGATTGCTGTTTCATAGTTTGTGAAGAAGGACTTGACAAAAGAACAAAAGTGTAATAGTAAACCATTTAAAACCATCCAGATTAACTGTGTGCATTGCTGTGCATTGCTACTGCCCCGAGAATATCCACAGATAAAATAACCATCACAGAACCGGGAACTACGAGTTAATTTGACTTCATAAATCAACTGACAGATTTTGTAGTGTGGTCTTCCTTTAAATTTACAGCACTTTGTAGTGTCATTGGAAAGAACTGACACACTGTTCATTGTCTATCTACATTGCTAGTTATGCATGATTTAGGTCTGCCCCAAAGCCACCATCCATATGGGAAATCTAAGAGATAGCGGCTTGGAGAAACATGTTAAGATACAGGTATAGGTATACCAATACGAATAAGGAAGCCCAGAGTACCAAGTTGTTATTTCTATAGACCTGCACTTCTATAGACCTGCACTTCCTGCTGTAATCATAAATATTCATAACATTCTCCTGCTGAACATTTTGTATTTTAACACATTTAATACTGTTTGCTCTTTCCTTGTGTTATCTGTCTCAGAGAGTTTTTTGTGACAGTGTCTTAGTGTTATACAGTTACAAATTGCATTAAATTCAATATAACTTTGAAATATTGCCTGACACAGAATCCAGATACAAGCATATCTACATTCTTTGTTTTATTTATTTATTTATTTATTTTATTTCTGTAGGATTATTGGACAAAACAAGATTAATAGTACTCAGATAAAATGTTTATTTGGGTAGCAATGGCTTGATTTTTTAAAAAGAGTTGTTACTATAAAGCATTGACCCTATACAACTACCACACTGTAGTAATGCTGAATCTAAAATTATGAAATCTGAAATCAGAAATAGATGTTGCATGAAATAGACGTTGCCTAAAAGGAAACGAAAGAAGATACAAGGATACTTCCCTAACTCCCTAAGCAAAAAAACAGAGACAAAAGGGCCCTCTCCCAAAATAAATGGCAGCCACACCCCTACTGCCAGTGAACCAAGTGAATCATGTATACAATGGTGGATAGAATGCACAAAAACAGGTACAGGGACAACCAAAGCCAAAAACCAGAACAGCAGTCAGAATATAGCATAAAGCAGCACAACCAAACACACTCTCTAAACCACCAACACACATGTAACCACCTCCAACATCCCACCCCATTCTCACTCCTCGTCCTCTTTAAATATGGTCGCCATTTTGTGATGTCATCCTGGGAGGTGGGAGCAAGGCAGGCTGGAAACTCTGGGAGGGAGTTCAGACATGCACACAAAAAAAACTTCCTATCCCAAAGATAGCAGGTTGTAACACATGTTCAAACCCTCTAAGAAATGGTCGAGATACAATGGAGCAAAAAAGGGAAAAAAAGTCATATAAGCACAGTCTGTTCAAATGAAAGCAAAAAAAGCTATGTTCACATCGTTCACATTACCTTGAGAAAAAGGACAACTTTAAACTCTATTGGGAGCTGCAACCACTGGTTGTGCAGCATGAAGTTATATAGTTAAATAGAGCCATTACATAAACCAAACCGAAGTCAAAACGCAACAACACAACTAAAAACATGTCAGTATTCGCTGAAAACAGAAAAGGAAACATCTTGATTAGCACAAGGAAAAAAAAATAAATCACTTTTTCAGTTTGTTATACAATAGTTAGCTTAGCGGGGAAACCAAGATTTCAATCGAAGTTGCTTGTGCTATTTTTTTTCCTACTCAATAACTCTGCTTCCTTTAGGCAGGTTTTCAGCATTTGCATTCTCATTAATTCCATGCAAAGTTGACATCATCTAATTTTAAAAACAAACATCTAATTTTTTTTTTTTTTTTAGAAAGGACAAAAATAACCCAGTAGATTCATTTTGGTTCATGATGTCTCTGTAAACATCCTGTAGCTGTCAGTTTTCCACAGCCTCTCAGACCGACATGTGCTGTAACCAATCAGCAGCGAGCATGCAATCTTCAATAAGGACTCACCCGTTCCTTTGAGTTAAGGTTGTTGTGTTTCTGAAGTTTCTGTTGCATTTTTGGTTTGTTAATGTTTTTGTGTTTTTTTTGTGCCACTTACAGGCCACCATATACCATAACCATAACCTTGCATGATATATGTCAGTTTGCGTAAATGAGATAAATCCAACATGAAATGTATTTAGTATATTTGTTTCACTTAAAATTTGTAGCAATGAGCAATGATGATGCAGGCTATCCTTTTTCTCCATTACAGCCACCATGAGGAAAAACAGTGCGGAGTTTCTCACAGTGAACGGTTTAGACACAAGCAAAATGGATACCATGGGCTTCTCAGAGGGGGACCTTCTCCTTCAGGTGACTGATTGCATATTAGCACTAGGACTAAATTTTGATTATTTAATGACATATAATCTGTTTATGTAATCCCCTTTATTGCTCACAGTAAGCAGTTGGGACATAGTGCATGTTGCATAACTCGGTAGCAATACAGAGCTATTAAGGTGGATGAAGGTGACTCCAGGTCATTTCTAAAAAAAAAAAAAAATTTTTTTAAAAATTGAAGACATTATGACAAGATAGTTTGTTCAGGCTCTGTTTATGAAAGAACAGTCATGCTTAGCAACAGCAAACAATGCAGTCTGGTCATTTCTCCTTTTGCTTGGTTTCTGCTGTACTCAGGAAGTCTCCTTAGTGAAAACGTTCACATTTGTTGTACAACCAATTGATTTGCAAGCATGAGACTGTGGTTATATTATAATGTCAGATGGTTTTATATACCATTAAATGATCTTATAGTGTATGCAGCAGAAAATATCTTTTTACTACAACACCTAGATGGTGAAACAAGCTTCTGCATCTCCGAGAGGGGCCAGTTCCTAGTACCATCACATTTATTACAAGACCATTGTCTTTTCTTTGTACTATACCATAATTTCATGGATATCTGTGCATTTATTTTTGCTAGGCTCTAAATGGTTTTGTACTGGTGGTCACTGCAGAGGGTTATGTCTTCTACACGTCACCAACCATTCAGGACTACCTGGGCTTCCATCAGGTGAGAGGCACTAGATACAGTGTAACAGTTACTTTACTGAATGGTGACTCAGCTATTATACTTTTGGGAACGGTGTTACAGTTTAATTAAAAAGAAGCTCTGATATTGAGTGCTGGTATTGGTATGAAAATTACTCTTAGATCGCACATGAATTGAATTTGCATTGACTTATTTGTGATTAGATGCATCCTATGTTCTTTATGCAATTATAACAGAATGTCAGTATTGGAGAATCGTGTCCGGTATCTGCGATATTTAGAGCTATGTATGTATTGTCTATGTATTGTAATAAAATAAATAGATAAATAGATAAATATATAAATAAAACACGCATGAAAGTATGGGGTTTACTGTTTACTATTTGACACTGTAGACGAATAATGTGTTCTGCAAAAGCTATCCATGTTGTAAACAATACCACACACAACATAGAAACTGTTTTCCATCTGTGTCGGTATGTATGAACAGCTTCTGTAGCCAATTTCATTATTCGTGCACTTTAAAATTATTGTTAATTTTTTTTCACTTTATTTTGCAGTCTGATATGATCCACCAGAGTGTGTTTGAGTTCATCCACATAGACGACAGAGCCATGTTCCGAAGGCAACTGCATTTTGCCCTGAACCCAACGCTATTAAACGTGGAAGCTGATGGTTAGTCAGTCTTCATTTACTTTGTTATGGATTAGTTATATATAATTTTTTCTCTATTTGACAATGTACCCTAAATATTGTTGTGTTCTAGAGCATTTAAAACATTGTGACTGTCGTATTATTAGGATTTATCAGGGTGGAGAGCCGCTTTGAGACATTTCAGATAGTAAAACTCTGAAGAAGTGTAATGCACATTTACACCTTAACCTGCACTTTAGCTTTTCTTCAGATTGACATTATCAAAATTCCGAGGGTTTTTAAGAAACTTATTATTTTGAAAACTCAGGTACTGTTTCGTTGTATAAAAATCTCTATCTGTCTCTCTCTTTTTATTAAGCAATAGAGACCATGTTATGATCATACTGTATATGCTACTCAGTAAGTTTTATTATTTCTGAAATATTTTACAATCTACAATGCAAGATATTTCACTTTCAAATCTGGGTCATTTCTAAAGAAGATATTTTATTTAACATTTTATTTGATAACATTTTTCTATAAATCTTTGATTAAATTGTGCTTTAAAGGATATCAAAATGCATTAGAACACAAAATACCGAAAGTTAGTGTCACCCTGGTTCCCTCGACAAAAAGCCAATAGGATCTTTCCATTGGCTTTTGGATTATTGCAGAAAATAAGCTCTGAGGCCCACAAAAGTTTATGATTTTTACATGTTTTGTTCATCAAGACAATCTTCACAAATGAACACAACTTTTATGAATTATGAAGCCTAAATACAATCGGCAGAAATAAAAAAGCTAATGATATCAACGAAGTACACCACTACTACACAAATGGACTTCAATGTCACCACCACTAAGCTTTATAGCACTACAATTAGAAAAAAGCACTGCAATTGGAAAATACTATAAATTGATCAATCTACAAGTTGGAATAGTTTGTAAGAGTGGGAGTATAAACCCAACAAGGCCATAGTAGATGAGTTTTCCTGTTCGGCGTGATGACATTTAATGTCCCCAACAACCTCTGTAGTCCCATTTAGCCACTTGCTATCAACCACCTTTTTCAAGACATGTAAAAGTTTAACAAAACCACAAGTGGGGTATTTACTGATGTGTTTTATGTCATAGAATAAAACGTGAAAATATTTTGAGCTTGTGTTTACCACAGACCTTATTACAGGCATTTAACCAAAAACCCATTCAAAAAACACATTGACTTTCGGACAATGGAACTGGTAATGCTAAAATACTAACTCATTTCAGTACTTGTTTTTACAGCACTCTATTAAACACAGAGCATGTAGCTAGCTAATATCTGTAACGTTCCATGATAATGGTATTTGAAATTTGCTGAAATATGACTATTTTTAATTGTGACAGAACATTTACACATTGTAAGACTAGCGAGTACATTAGACCAAGACTAAGCCTGTTTTGTGTACCTACTTTTTACTAAACTAATTGAGTAAAACATTTACTAAAAGAAAACTAATATTTTCTTCTCTGCCATGCCGTACTGAGGCTTCTGGTCTCCTCTGACAGGATGTTAATTGGCCATGACTGTCTACGTTGTGCTTTCATTTTGAATGATGATTGGGTTGCTGATAGAATTAAGGGTTTGGATTTATAACGTATGTCACTACTACACAAGAAACTTTGTGTGGGGAAAAAAAAAAACTATAGGAGAATGGTGAAGCTTAAGTGTGGTTTTTTTGGCTAAATTGCCAGACCATATAAGGTCACAAAGTGTACTGAAACCAAAGTGACATTTGCTGTAGCAACAGAATGTTCACTGTATATCAGTTTATCACTGTTTATTTTATTTCACCTACCAGGTACCCAGAACAGCAGTGACATCACACGGAATATTGTAACCTACGACCCACAGCACATCCCACCCGAAAACTCATCTTTCCTAGAGAGGAGCTTTGTATGTCGCTTCCGATGCCTCCTGGACAACTCATCTGGGTTTCTGGTACAATCTAGGATTTTTCCCATTTAAATAGACAAATATTATAGGTGTTCACTGAATACAGGTTATATTCAATATTCATTATGTTTCACTTTTTAGAAACTGAACTTTCAAGGAAGGTTGAAGTTCCTGCTTGGCCAGAATAGGAAGGCTGAGGATGGTTCTCTAGTCCAGCCTCAGCTTTCTCTTTTTGCCATTGCCACTCCTGTTCAGCCATCAGCTATTCTGGAGATCCGTACTAAGACACTAATATTTCAGACCAAGCATAAACTGGACTTTACTCCTATGGGGATTGACTCCAGGTAAATTCTAGAGTTTTCCATAAGGCATATTCTTCTTCTTCTTCTTCTTCTTCTTCTTCTTCTTCTTCTTCATTTTTGTTACACAAGTCATTAACTCAAGCTGAAATACTGAGCTACCCTATTTCTTTTTTTCAGGGGCAAAGTTGTGTTGGGTTACACAGAAATGGAGCTGTGCATGAGGGGGTCTGGATATCAGTTCATTCATGCAGCGGATATGATGCACTGTGCCGATAATCACGTTAGAAGTATGTATATATCCAGGTCTAGATAGAGAAATCTTATAATACAGTATACAGTATGGAAAAAACAATGTTACATTGTGTGTTGAAGTCTGTACCTTGTTTGTGAATCAGTTATTCATAATGTTTAATACTAAGTACATTTTCATGATTAAGCAAAGTGAATGTGCCAGAGTAATTTGTTTAGTTGTTATTTAAAAAAAAAAATCCCTTTATCCCATGCTAGTGATAAAGACAGGTGAGAGTGGAATGACAGTTTTCCGACTTTTAACCAAGAATGGAGGATGGGTTTGGGTGCAGGCAAATGCCAGGCTTGTGTACAAAGGAGGACGTCCTGACTTCATTATTGCTCGTCAGCGTGCCCTAGTGTACGTATGAATTAATTAAAAATCCAAAAGGAGCCTACAAAGCACATATGTAAAAGGCTTAAAAATAGAAATTAAGATGTGAGCTCAATTATTTTCTGTTTCCCGTTAGGAATGCGGAAGGAGAGGAGCACTTGCGCCAGAGGAGAATGCAGCTTCCCTTCAGCTTCACCACAGGAGAAGCAGTGCTTTATAATACCTGTCCGATGCTTGACATGACAAATCTCAAAGACACGAATGGAGTTACTCAGAAGACCTTGGTTCCAAGCTCAATCCTTGATTCTATGCAAAAACAGGACAAGTCCATCTATCATCAGGACACCAAACCTCAATTTACAGAAGATGATGCCTTCATGGATAGTTGGGCTCTCTTCAATGTGCCCAATCATACTGTGCAAGATGAAACTGTGAATGAGGAGGACACTGTTGGGTCCATGATCGACACCTTGGAACAGTTGGCTCACAATGGCGATCTGTGCACAGCTCTTCAGCAAATGGAAGTGGACACGGCCGATCTGAAAGAGTGGGAAAATGCCCTTTTGAGGATGACCAAAGATAGTAATGGTAATGACAGACCACTTAGTCTGGATGAAATTCTCACCAATGACATATTCTCCTATGTGGAGGATGCCTTATACAAGGACAACAATACGAGTTGTCTTTCACAACCAAACGCCATCAAAACTGATCCATTTGGAGGACATTCGACAACTACAGTGCATTCAGGTTGTGATTTCACACATTACAACTTCGACAGTGAAGGAGCAGACAAAAATGATTTAAAGGCTGATAGAAAACTGAACTCTATCGCTGTGACTGGGCAACAAATGGACAGAATGGTCGGTACAGATGCTACCATGGGAAACAAAGTCCCATGGTATTCAGATAAATCATCCCAGGATCACCTGAATAATTCATCGCACTCAGAACAGACTGGCCTGTTCATACGTGATAGCAAAGTCTCACAGCTGATCACCCAGACTGAGATGCATCTGGGATTAAAAGTGACACAAAATATATTCAACATTGTTCCTTTCAATGGTTGGGGGCCACTGAAACCCACTGAGAATGGCAGAACATCCAAGCTGGAAAGTACAGAATCCTACTGCCAGTTTGCGTCCTACCCTACTAATAACACTAAAAATCCACAAATGAACCATGCACCAAATCATATTCACAAACTAAGCCAAACAACTACAAATCTTTGGAACAATATGAGTACAGGGGACCGTAATCTCTCCTTGATCCCATCCAAAAACTGTGTCTCCTCTATCATAAACTGCTCAAATCTCTCAAAATTCCCCCAACAACGCCAGATCCAAGCTTGGCAAAATGCATCACCAGAGCAGCCCTGTGCCAGCCTAGTCAAGAACAGACTTGCATCTGAGGGCTGTTATCATACTTTGGAGACCCCTGGATTCCCTCCATCTGATCTTCTGCCTGAGATCTCTCAGAGCTGCAATGATAAACATATCAACTTCATCAGTAATGTGTACCAGTCACCACAGAATGGACTGTCTTCTAAAGAGTGTTCACCGCTCAGCAGCTGCATGTTCGAGAACCACTCTCCACTAAGTACAAATGCAGATCAGCAGCATCCACAAGCACAGGCTGTGACCATCTCATCATGTAGCAAGAGTACATTACCCATCAACCAGAGTCCACCGCAAGCATCCTGTTACTTTCAATGGGCGTGCAGTGAGCCTCTGGTGGGCACGTCATCGATTCCACAAGAGGATACTTGCATCAGTCCTCCGTCATGCCAGATAGGACCAGGCATTGCTACTCTCGACAGTCACAGTGTCTTCCAGAGATACCTTGACTGCAATGGACACGTATAGGTAATAAAAACACACATAATTATAATATGTCATAATTAACTTGTAGAAGCTTGTATAGTCCATAGGATATTGGTAGGCGCTGTACTTGGAAAATGAACTCCAGGTAACCTTGAACCTGGAGGCTCTAGTTAAGTTTCTTTCTACATTGGAGTGCCTACTGTATAGTATGTTCTAATATAAGAAGTCAAATTGTTTGAACTTGGTGGAAATAGTTTTGCAATGGCGCATGAGTTAATAGATTTATACAAATGAGAACAATTAGAGTTTGAGAAATGCTTTACACAGTCCCCCAGGATTTAGCGATTTTGCCATAGCAAAAATTAACGCAAAATCAAGGACACTCCGCAGTTATTTCGCAGAAGATTGTGGTTTTTCAAAATTGCCACAGATTTGGGCCAAGACGCGTCATGTGACATCATCACATTCAGCCAAAGCCCTCTTCGATTCACGTGCGTCAAACATGAGTACAGCTGAAAGGTCTCGTTTACCAACAAACATCACTGCAAAAGACCGTGCAAAACAATTGCATACAATTGTAATTTTGCCAATTCAAGTAGTTTTCCTAAAAAAAAGCACAAATAATTCCACAAATTGTATCACAGATTTTGAAAAAGGCCACAGCAAAATCAAGAATTTTTGACCCCAACAATCACAAAAAACCCTCAGTGAAATCCTGTATGGACTGATTACATGATTAAATATTCAGATTTTTACTATCCATAGTTCTAAAAACATTCTTTCTAGATGTTTTTATTGAAATATGGTACTGTGCAAAAGTGTTTTTTTTTTTTTTTTTTTTTTTTAGTAAAAACATTTTAGATTTCCAAACCTTAGTTTTCCAGCACAAAATTAAAATGTTACAGAAAAATGTTTGCATGTCAGTAACGAAAGCAGCATATTATGTAAGAGACCACTTTTCAGACAAATAAACATAATGAAGGCTGCTGGGTTTTGATACAAATATAAGGAGCAAGTGCGACAGTTAAAGTCTACAGAAGAACTGGATCTGGTTCTGCAAAATGCTCAATAAATCTTGCAGCTCATTTCTATAAAACTGCACAAATTGTACCTGAGACTACTATTTTTTTTGTTTTGAAGCAAAGGGTCATTACACTAAATATTGATTTGGTTTTATTTAATACTCTTTACTGCACTTTATAGTATTTGTTTTAATGTAGAAAGATTTTATTTCACTATTTTTGAAGGCATCTTTGTTCTACAGCATCTCTTTGCATGTGCCTAAGACTTTTTGCACAGTACAGTATGTTTCCTCAATCACAAGGACAATTCTAGCATTTTAAATAATGATTACTTGCAAGAAAATCTGGTCACTTCCGACTACCTGGGTCAAAGTGTGAGATTCACTTTTAGAAGGAAATCACACTAAGCTAGCAAGGTTTTAGACATCTTTATTTATTTATTTTTTTATTTTTTTTATTTATTTTTTTTTTTACTTTGTTTTGCAAGAAGACTAGGCAAAATTGGAGAATAAGTAAAAACATTCCCACATTGTTTTGTCTGGTTTCCCAGGCTGCCACAGATACGTATGATAAGTACATACTAAATTTAAAGTATGAATACTTATTGTTGAGTATAAAGTTTTCCTTCCCCATGTCTTATTATATAATCTTTTATGTTGCAAGTAATCTCTAAAAAAACGAAGTTATAAGTGAAGTAATGGTTTTGTCATGACTATAGTGTCAGGACACTATAGACCAGTATAGACTTGTAGAGGTTGCAAGTAATCTCTAAAAAAACGAAGTTATAAGTGAAGTAATGGTTTTGTCATGACTATAGTGTCAGGACACTATAGACCAGTATAGACTTGTAGAGGTTTCATGTGCCTCTATGATCATTTGATCACAAACTGTCACATTTTCCTCTTTTACAGGCCAATGACCATTACTTTGAAGACATCACTATTTCCTGTTCTCGCCTTGTCAGTGGACTTTCTGAGAACAGCAAAGGAAGCTGACATTAGTGGACACGCGGGTCTCGGGAAAAAACTTACTGAGCTCCTTTGTTTGAACATTGAAATAGACCCCGCAATGAAATGTACTTGTATTCTCTATGTTCTGCGCAATTGTTATTCAAGTACAACAACGAAGTAAAGTTGATTGATATTGTTTAATATTAAGCATTGTCTGTAGTAGGAATAAGTTCGGTCCAAATTGGATCCATTGTAATGAAATGAATCTTCAAGTTGTATTTTGAAATGTATTAGACTGATGTTTGATGGCTTGTGACTTGACAGGTTGGCGTTTTGTTGTTGTTGTTGTTATCTAGCTCGCTTTCTTGATTTCTCTTAAAGGATATTCCTTTTGCACAGTGTGTTTTCCACTTTCACAGGGTATCTGATGATATTCACTCTGTATAATGTCAGAGTGAAGTCCACAGAGGAAAAACGTCCATAGTATTCCACCGATTCTATTGCATGTTTTTTTTTATAACATACTACAGAATTATCTACACTTGATCTCCACCAGTCTTTTAAATAACATCGATAACGTAATAGCAATATTTTTAATGCACAGATGATTTTTATCAGCAAGACGCAGTGACATTTACAAAAATTGTTTCGCACTTCTATGCTGTATGTATATTCTATATAATGTATATTCACCTTAAAACTTATATATCATTCACTTTTTTTTATTCATTTTAACTTTGTGATATTACTTTTCACCAATGTTTATACAAACAAATGAAATAGATTTTCCAAATACAATCATGGAAATCATTTTATATACAGTATATATAAAGAAAAGTTTCTCTTGAAGTATTTTTATTCTGTCTGAAAATTTTTCTAAAATCCAAAATGTATTATGTTATTTTACAGTTGAGGCCAAAAGTTTACATACACTGTAAACTAAAAACTGACAAAACCATACAACTCCTCTGTCAAGTCAGTTAGGGCATCTACTTTATTTCAATACAAGGTAATTTCAATTATAAGTTGCTAAGAGACAGACCTTTTTCAGCTTTAATTTCCTATATCAGATTTTCAGTGGGTCAAAAGTTCACATACTCTAGGTTCGCATTTGTTGTGGTTGCCTTTTAACTGCTTGAACTTGAATCAAACTCTTGGAGCAGCCTTTCACAAGCCCATTCCACTTGACATAACGGGTGTAACTCAGTCAGGTTTCTGGGCCTCCTTGCTCAGACACTATTTCAGTTCAGTCCACAAATTTTCAATGGGATGCAGGTCAGGTCTTTGTGATGGCCACTCCAATACTTTCCTGTCTTTAAGCCAGTGGTCACCAACCCTGTTCTTGGAGATCTACCTTCCTGAAGACTACAGCTCCAACCATAATCGTGCCCACCTGACCTTCCAATCATTGCCTTAAGAAGTTCTTGATCAACTAAAACAGTTGTGTTAGATTTTGGTTGGAGATGCAGGAAAGTAGATCTCAATGAAAAGGATTGGTGACCACTGCTTGAGCCACTTTGGAGGTTTCCTTAGGGTCTTTGTACTCCTGGAATACCCAGATGCAACCATGCTTTAACATTCTGGCTGAAGTCTTGAGGTATTGCTTCAGTATTTCTAGATAATCTTTCCTATTTTCTTGTGCTCCTTCTTTGTATTAAAGGCTTTTAGACCATGGTGATTAACTCTCTTAATGATGGATGTACATACTTTAGCACCTGATTGCTCCAGCTCCTTCACAAGTTCCTTTTTTGTTGTCTTGGGGTTCAGTTAAACTTTTTGGACCAGCGTTGACTCATATTTGGGAGTTAATTTGTGCCTCTTTCCTTAATGATGCCATGTCTGTGTGGTCCCAAGATTTTTATAACCACACAAAAATTTGACAGATGCTTGTACCTTCAGATGATTGTAAATTGCTCCTAAGACAGAACCAGACTTGTGGAGGTCCACGATAGTTTTCCTTCTCTGAGGTCTTGGCTGAGTTGTTTGGATTTTCCCAAACAACTGGTTCTAAACACAGCCACATGTGCACTCGCAGTTCAGTCCTAATTTTTACAATTGGCCAATCAGAAGCTTCTAAAAGTCATTACATCAATTTCTGGAATCTTTCAGACTGTTTAAAGAGACAGTCAACTTCTTGTATGCATACTTTCAACTCACTGGAATTTCGATATAGTGAATTAAAGCTGAAATAAATCTGTTTCTAATCAATTGTTTTAAAAATAAAAAGTAGATGCTCTAAAAAAAATACCAAAATAAATACAAGGTAACATGAAATGTGTGGCGCTTGAATCTCTTTAGCATTGGTGTATGTAAACTTTTGGCCTCAACTGTAATTAATTCAAAGTACTAAAGAGTCATAAAATATAATAAGTATCATACGAATGTCCTTTTTTTGAAACCTTTATGATACAGGTACTTGCTCTCAGTTATCGCTCTAAGTGTTAAACAAAGTGCCAGTTCTACACAAACATAAAACTGCATTTTTAGTTACTGAGTTTAGTGGTTCTGTATAGGACTACAGTTTTTCATCCACTACCAAAATACTAGCTGTTCAGAGGTGGTTCATTTGCACTCACAGACAGAGTAAACAAACACAAGATGTGTATAGAAACAGGCTAAAGTTCTCATTCAGTTTCTTTTGTATTTCTTAACAGAAATCCAGTTTGGCTTGTCATTCAAAATACCGAATACATATGAATTATATTTACTTTTGTGTGTGTTAGTTAATACATCACAAGCTTCAAAGTTTATTTTATTTGAATAGTCACTGAGTGTTTAATAGTTTAATAACATATTCATTTAATTTAGTTTTTTTTAAAGTATAAATTAGAAACAAGTCTCACTTATTTTTTATTTAGTATGATTTAGTAAAACACTCATGAATACATGTAACAAAATAGCAGGTAGTAACATAAATAACAGGTAGTAACATAAATAAGGTAGTAACATAAATAACATGATTAAAATATACACTGAAGTTGCTTGTACAGTTGCAGTGAAAATTATTCAACCCCCATTGCAAATCAGGGTTATTGTTAAAATTTTGTAGACATTCAGCTGTTTACAATGAACAAATCAAACAAAAGCAAGTGAAATAGTTCAACACAACAAATGCTTCAAGTGGTTTCCCAAAATTCAACTGAAAATGCAACTTATAATTATTTCTCCAGTTTCAAAATTATTCAACCCCTTCATGACAAGCATCTTTAGTACTTAGTAGAGCACCCTTTTTCTGTTATGACCTGCTGCAAACAAGATGCAGAGCTTCTGGCATCCTTCCTAAGGAATCTTAGTCCATTCCTCATGAGCGGTGGCCTCCAGTTCAGTAATATTCTTGGGTTTACATGCTGCAACCGCCTGCAAATCCCACCAGAGATTTTCTACGGGGTTCAAGTCAGGCGACTGTGATGGCCCTGTAGAATCTTCCAGGACTTCTGTAACCAAGCTTTGGTGGAATTTGAGGTATGCTTGGGATCATTGTCCTGTTGGAAGGTCCAATGGCACCCAAGCTTCAGCTTCCTCACAGACAACATGATGTTTTCTCCTAGGATTTCCTGATACTTCAATGAATCCATCTTGCCTTCCCCATGCTGCAGGTTTCCAGTGCCGGAGGATGCAAAGCAGCCCCAGAGCATCACCAAGTCACCACCATGTTTGATTGTGGACAGAGTGTTCTTTCTTCATTCTTCTTCCTCCAGACATACCGCTGATCCATCATGCTGAAAAGTTTTGTTTCATCGCTCCACAGAACAGAATACCAAAACTTCTGTGGCTTTATTATATGATTTTGTGCTGACTTTTCTTGTGCTTTTAGGTCAGTAGTGGTGTACATCTTGGAGTTCTGCCATGGAAACCTTCTGCATTTAGTATCTGCCTTACTGTGCTCACTGAAACCTCAGTGCCTGTTGCCACCAAGTCTTGCTGCAGGTCTTTTGCAGTTACTAGAAGGGTTATTCACTAACTGCCTTCTCAGAAATCTGGTTGCAGCCGTTGATGGCTTCCTTTTTCTTCCCCATCCAGATATTTCATGTATTTTCTACCTAACCATAGCCAGTTCAGGTATTTCATGTGCTCCAGCTCAAGCACACCTGGTACAACTACTGAAGCCCTTGATTAGATGCATCAGGTGTGCTTGAGACAACACCTGTTTTGCATATTTGTGCTGTTGTGAGGGATTCTATTCAGGGGGTTGAATAATTAAAAAAAAAAAAAAAAAAAAAAAAAAAAAAAAATATATATATATATATATATATATATATATATATATATATATATATATATATATATATATATATATATATATATATAAAATGTATGTATATGAAAATGCCCCTAATTTGCATTCTTTTCTGATTCGATATGTAAAGACAATTTACAATATGTAAAGAAAAGGAAAAAGTAGAATCTCTAAAATATTTACATTAATTTTAGAGTTTCTTAGTATTTGGTATGTCCCATTTTTGCTTTAATGACAGCGTGCACTCGAGCTGGTATAGACTCCAGAAGTTTCTGCAAAACCTTGTGATCCATTTTATATCAAATACATCAAAATGTTGTCTGATCAGACGCTTCAATAGAAGAGCTTAGACATGAGGAAAATCTGACCTTTTGTACAAAGCAGTTAACATGACCAATATCACACATTGGCTTACAATTAAATAAGGACCTGGAAATAGTGCTGTAACTTGAATATTAAACATTGAACATTTACTTTCTTTGTTTTTAAATATTTCAAAATCACAAAACCTTCTGTTTATTTCCAATTTAAAATAAAAAAAATATATTTTATATAGATATATGTAGAAATATTTTTTGGGGGAAAATAAACATTTTAAACAAATATAAAAATACAATACAACCTCAAAAGGTAATATCAAGACTAACACTATTAACAACAAATGCAACCATTACATGCTATTCCAGAGGGCCAGACACAAAAAGACTTTTAACTTGTATTTCATCCCCTTGCAGCTTTTCTGACAATATATAACAGTATTAGGAATATCACCTGTTTATAAACCATGAATTATCTATCTATCTATCTATCTATCTATCTATCTCTCTCTCTCTCTCTCTCTCTCTCTCTCTCTCTCTCTCTCTCTATATATATATATATATATATATATATATATATATATATATATACAGAGAGAGAGAGAAAGAGAGAGAGAGAGAATATACATTTATTGAATTTACATGTATGAATATAAAATTTTGCTTAAAAATATTCAAATTAGCTGGAGAGCCATATTTCTTTGTCATTTTAATTAGAACATTATTACAACATATGCGAGGTAGAAATAAAAAAGAAACAATATTATTTATTGCAAATCTGATCAAGTCGGTCCAAAACAATAACAAAGAAAGAAAAAGAAAAAACAAAGAGAAGAACTTTTATTATGAAAGCCAGAACTGATGACGTAAAATTTGCGCGACGATAAAGCTGCCTTGGTCAGACGGTCGCTTTCGGTGTCGGAGGGACACTCGGATTTTTATTTTTGATCGTGTCTGTATAAACTTGTGCGATGGCTTCGCGGATTTTCCGGCTGTTTGTACCCTCGAGCGCAGCGGCGTTTAAAACCGTCTCACTCTCACAAACGGTAAGATTTAAAAATAAAGTTATTTTGAAGACGAGGCCCCGACAATTCCATAAGCCAAGGACATTCACATAGCAGCCTGCAGATAACAACAATACACCTTTAACAGTCAGGGTCTCCACTGCGCTGCAGCAATAACACCAGTATAAAGACAATAAAATGATGAACTTCATTTGAATCCGACTTCTACACGCGTGTTTGTGGAAGTGTTTGCTTGTGTATAGCTACGAGCACTGGATGAGATATCGCGAGATTTCAGCGAGATGGAGCAGAAAAACAGCAACACAATAAATAAGCCAGTGACAACAAAAGTTAAATGTTTGGTTCACAATTTGCAAACAAAACACAATACCACATTAAAACAAACGAAAGGTGGCACCTTAAAAGAAAGCCAGTGTCATCAAACGCCCCAGTATAGTGACAGGGACGATATACTGTCAAAACAACACTGTCTTTTGGAAGAGATGTTAAACCGTGGTCCTGATTCTCTGTGGATATTAATAATCCCAGGACACTTATAATAAAAGAGTAGCCCGGTGTCATGCCGAAATTCCCCCATCGGCCCTTTATCAATTTCCACCTCTGAATTGGCTGCATCACTCTCTTCTCCTCTTCACCAATAGCTGGTGTGTGGTGGGTGTTTTGGCACACTATGGCTGCCTTCACATCATCCAGGTGGATGTTACACACTAGTGGTGGTTGAGATTTCCCTCCAATACTATGTAAAGTGCTTTGAGTGTCTAGAAAAGCACTATATAAATGTAACTATGAAAATGTATTATTATAGCAACATTCTAATCATCGTATCAACCAGCCCATGGCTAGACACTAAATCTACACTAAATTTACACACCTGAACACGGACATGCTCTGATTCTGAATGAGGCTATTGATGATTGTACGTTTTCGGATTTAAAAAAACAACAGTTTAGCTGAAATTAGTGTCATTTCTGATGTGAAACTGTAAAGTTGTAGGTGAGTGTGAGCAGAATCACAGGTCAAGGAATGAGAGTGTTTCACTAGTGGGGGAAAATAATCTTTTATTTAACCCATTGGAAGATTATTGAATTTTATTGTTCTTATGATTAAAGGCTGCATTCCATACGTGTCCAGTGCGAAGTCTGCGATACGGATGGTGGGCGTACGTTCTGGGCGAGAGGACCACGCCCAGGCTGAAGGAGAACAGCAAGATTTTCTGTATAGATGGCAACATCGCGTCCGGAAAAGGGGCGCTCGCACAGAAACTAGCCAACCGGCTGGGTAGGTGGAGCTACAGTGGTCGAGTGCTTATCCTCCAAATTTGAGTTGTAACCCAACAGCAGCATAACCAGTGTTGCCAACTTTGTGTTGTCAGAGGATATTAGTTAAAGCGCAATAAGAAAGCTGCTAGATGACATCATAGACCAGTTTGCATCCAAATTATTCATCATGATTATTAGCATAAAAAATTGCAAATTGGGGAAAGTTCACTTAGAATAGAGTTTTATCAGAATAGAAAGTACTCTAATTTGTTTCTTAAAAACTGTCTTATCGAAAAAGTCATCTTTCGCCATGGCTAAACTTTTATGCATTTATGAAATACTATACTTTTATGAAATGAAAGACAAAGTGCTGTACAAAAATAAGCAGTGACTGTGAGTAGTCATGAAAGGTGAATGGTCATGAAGGAAATGGTCACTCGCTTTATTAGTAAATATCTACAAGATGAGAATTTAAAACGAAGAATTGTGAGGGTGGGACAAACAGTGGTGATTAGTGGTTGGTCAGTGGGAACAGTGGTGAGTAGTGGTTGGTCAGTGGGAACAGTGGTGAGTAGTGGTTGGTCAGTGGGAACAGTGGTGAGTAGTGGTTGGTCAGTGGGAACAGTGGTGAGTAGTGGTTGGTCAGGGGGGAAGAGTGGTGAGTAATGGTTGATCAGGGGGAAGAGTGGTGAGTAGTGGTTGGTCAGGGGGAAGAGTGGTGATCATTGAATGGTCGCAAACACAACACAGGCTGAATCCCAGTTTACCTACTTATACTATGTACTAAAAGTATATAGGTTCTCTTTTTATTAATTTTTTATTTATTTATTTATTTATTTTTGGGTGAAGAAAAACGACACTTTTGAGTGTCTATCAAAAGGGTATGCGAGTACTGGGACATAGTAACACGTCATGTAACAGAAGAGAACGTTGTTGCCCGGTTATGCTCACTGTAAACAAACTCCTTGTTGCATTTCTGCTTTTCTTCATTCATTATTACTTATATCATGTATACTATATAGTTTAATTTAACATTCCCTTGATTTATTTTTCCACAGTTCATTTACACCGCTCTAGAATACGCCCTTGAATTTGGCGACGCAAACAGTCACAAAACTCCTCCTCCGTTACACAAGGAGCTGTGGGCAATATTCGCTGAAAAGTGTCCATGGATCCGCACTTCAAAAATCTACCGGAAACAATAGACCATCTGGGTATCTTTGAGATCCTCATTTCAACACTAATTCTAATCTCTGATACTATTTAGGACTGATAGTATACCAATTGGGGCGCAGCAGCAGTCAGGTGTTACACAGTAATGGTGAAAAAAGTAGCTAGATTTGTCACTAGGCGCTTTTTTAAAATTAAAGTCGCTAAAGGGTTCTAAAAAGGTCAACAAAACTAGCCTCCAAAGCTACAATGAACTTAACTTTCCAAGCTTATAAATTATTTTATGAAACCAGCAGTGTAGTAGTAGGTTATACTTTCAAGTGTAACCTGAAAACAGGAAACAACGTGTACCAAAAAAAGCATTTGAAGTTGACATGACATCCTGTTCGTAAACCAAAAACACTGCCTTTCTAATCAGTACTAAAGACAGCTGTAATATGGTGGTGTTTTTGTTGCTGTAGTATCTCGAACCTTGCATGAACCATTAATAATAACAACCACATCATTAAGATTATTAAATGAAGTTTATGATAATGTGTGTGTTTTTATCACCACAAAATCACCGGTTCATCAGTGTGAAGTCCTGCCTTTTATATTCAAACTTGTAGTGCAACAGAAACCTTAACATACAAGTCAGCTTGAAACTGCACCTGGAAGAGTAAATAATCTGCACGAAGTTATTTATTCATTTAGGCCATTTGTGTATTTTTGCATTCAGAGCATAAAAACTTATCCATATTTATTTATTAGACGAACTACTTGAACTTCACTGATATCAAGTAAAGATACAAGTTTGAGCAGCCTTCTGTGCATTTTAAAGGGAAATTGTTTACCATACAGTGCCCTCCATAATATTGACACCCTTGGTAAATGAGCAAAGAAGGCTGCGAAAAAGTCTTTATCGTTTAACCTTTTGATCTTATAAGTATATTAATATAATATTGTATAATTCAGTAGTTCCAAAACGTTTACAACTTGCCACACACACCACTGACCACCAGTCCTCCAGAACAGGTTGGAACAGACTGACCTGCCCTTCCAGTTCTCAGAGAAAACGGACTTACACAGGCAACAGCACAGCTTGATAAATACCTCATATTGATTTAGAAAATGAGCTGCCCAATCTGCGCTTCACAGATATTAACACTTAACATGGTCTGGCTGACTGATCACTTTTAACCTCCTAAATACATTCATCTTGAGGGGGGACAGCAACAAAACAATCGGTATCACTAACCTCATCGTTCACATATCGCCTTCAGTTGCTCTGTTATCGTGTTTTCTACAGCTTGTAGACTTTATCCTGCTTATCTTGTCTGTATCTAGGGATGCTCTACATGCCTGAGCCTGACGTGCACTATGTGGACAAAATGACTAAAGAGAAAGTCCCTCTGGATTCAGCTTACAACGGCAACTGCAGCCTAGAGAAGTTCTACCTGGATCCCAAAGCCAGTGATGGAAACTCTTACCGTCTGCAGTCCTGGATGTACCTGATGAGGCTGCTGCAGTACTCAGACGCTGTCGAGCATCTTCTCACCACAGGTTCAAAACAACCGTTTCTTTAAGGCTTTCCTCTGTCACAGAAAAACTGACTCGTTATTTTGCAGAATACGTAGATTAAAAATGTTCTGTGCTGTTCCTTCAGGCCAGGGAGTCATCCTTGAACGGTCTCCTTTCAGTGACATGGTGTTTTTGGAGGCCATGTTCAATCAAGGCTACATCAGGAAGCAGTGTAAGTCCTGGTGAAGATTTATTTAGGCTTTTTAGGTGACCCTATTTGGGTCAAAATGTGAAATGTGGGGAAAAAGCTGTCTAGCGCAGAGCTGCAGCTGTGAATGCGTCTGGGGAAAAGTGTGTGTGAAAGAAATATAAAATGAGTTCTGTTAGTATGAGGTGGAAAGGTGTGTTGGTCAAAAGAACTAATAAACAAGAATGAATCACATCGGTGTAAATGTAGAGCAGAGTTACTGTTATCACCTGAAAGTTGATTATTTTCCTAAAACAGCATGTCCAGAAGTGTTTTATTCCTCTTAAAACTCAGCAATTTGACAATTACAACAGTGAATGATGCATCATAATACTTTTAATTGTTTATACAGTTGAGGTCATAAGTTTATATATGCCTTACAGAATCTGCAAAATGTTAATAATAAAAAAAAGAGGCTTAATAAAAATAGCATTTAGTTTTTCCTTAGTCCTGCCCTGAATAAGCTATTTCACATAACAGATCTTTTCATATAATCCACAAGACAAAACAATAACTGAATTTACACAAATGAACCAGTTCAAACGTTTACATTCACTTGATTTATAATACTGTGTGACGTTACCTGGATGATCAACAACGGTGTTTGTTTTGTGATAGTTGTTCATGAGTCCCTTGTTTTTCCTGAGCAGTTAAACTGCTCACTGTTCTTCAGAAAAATCCTCCAGGTCAAAATTGCAATTCTGTGAATATGCGGAAGATGCTGGAAAAGCAAAGAATGTGCGTTCTCAACATCATATTCACAGAATTGCAATTTTTGCAATCATACTCGCTTGTAACATTTACAAAATTACCACAGATTTGGACCAAGACGCGTCAGGTGACATCATCACAACATTCAGCCAAAGCCCTCCTTGATTCACATGCATCGAACATGAGTACAGCTAAAAGGTCTCAATTTCCTACAATCATCACTGAGAAACAATTTTGTGCACTGCAATTTTGCCAATTCAAGTAGGTTTTCACACAAAAAAAAAACTCCATACGTCGCATCGCAAATTTTGAAAAAAGCCACAGCAAAAGCAAGCATTTTTGGCCTCAACAATCACAAAAAAAACTGTGAAATCCTGTACGGACAGAACAGTGGCTATATGATGTTGACACCCATCTTTTCACACTGAGGACAACTGAGTGACTCGAACACAACTATTAGAAAAGATGAAGCGTTTACTGATGCTCAAGAAGGCAACACGGTACATTAAGAGATAGGGGTGTAAACTTTTGAACAGGATGATCGGTGTAAACTGTTATGTTTAAATATCTTAGTACTGCCCTTCAGAAGCTACATACGATATTTACATGTTTCCCAGAAAACTAAATAATCATTTACCGTTAACATTGTGGGACGTCCACGAAACAAGTTAGTTCTTACTATTACTTATGTTATAGCAGCTATAAACAGTGAGTCCCTCTCTCTTGAAGTTAATCTCTCTCTCTCTCTCTCTCTCTCACACACACACACACACACACACACACACACACACACACACACACACACAGATGCCGCTTTTCATGTTACGTAGGAACTGTAAAAAACACAAACTCCTCTGTCCTGAAGACTCCCATGGTGGAAAATGTACTGTTATACAAAACACTGACACTGGAGACTCCTTCCATAAATGTTAAATAAATATCTCCATAAATAGTTTCACCATATAAAAATTTCTACATCTTATAAGTTAACAGCATTTTTTTTCCATTTGCTTTACTATTAGGCTTGGATTATGTGGCGTGTCCACTACACTACTTCACAAACAAGCACTCACTCAGTGTTTGGCTGTAAACTGTCCTGTTTTTAAAGCCTAAAGTAGTATTTGTATTGGGAAATGTGGGGAAAGAAAGTAGTCGTTTTCTAGTAGTATCTGTTTTTCTCGTACCATTGACTAGCTATTTATCTGTTTCTGAATGTGGAACTTTAAGTGTGTGAAGCGTTTCTTTCTCTGGCCTGCAGGTGTGGATCATTACAATGAGATTAAGGACATCAGCATCTGTGAGTTTTGGGCCCCTCACCTCGTCATCTATGTGGACTCTCCTGCTGAGGAGGTGCAGAAGAAGCTCAAGGCAACTGGAAAGGTGTGTATGATGAACACCACTTACTCCCCAAAAAGAGCTGAACAAAAATGTCACTAGTTTCCAAACCGCATTTAGAGTTCAGCTTTAACGACTCATCAAGCCTTTAATGACTGGATTCCGGTGTGGGTTGAGTAAGGATAATGCTAATCCTGCAGGCTCATGGTGCCTTGTAAGCGGTAATTTGCAAGTTGTTATTAAATTGTTATAATTTTCCATCTCAAGATGTTTAGCATGCGAAGTGGAAGGAAAAAAACATATACTCCTTCATGAAAGCATGTCATTTGTTTGGTCTGTGAGATCACGTAAAGCCAATAAGCTACTTTAATCACGCTTTTACAGTTACAGGCCTGAGTGTATATTGGTATTGGTTCTACTACAGTGCTAGTAGAGCTTTAAATCTGCTATGTCTATTGTTAAAAGTGCTATACAGAAAACAACTAGCCGGCTTACGTTAGTGATAACTCTAATGTTGATGATTGCCTTCTCGAAACAGTGGTTAGTATGGCCAGTGTTATAGATTTAACAAAGTACTGTTAACCAATCTAAAGCCAATACTGCTATAAACTCATTTAAAAGTATGTGTGTGAATGGGTGAATGAGAAACAGTGTAAAGCGCTTTGTAGAACCAATAAGGTTAAAAAGCGCTACATAAGTGCAGACCAAGACTAACAGTTGACGAGACAAGAATTTCATGTTCTGGGGCTTTCAGTGGTTGTAGGAATGCAGCGTGTGAGACACTTGAGTGGAAGGTAGCAACCTCAAACTTTGTAACGTTTTCTAATCATTCAGAAGTTTGCTGTGTTACAAGCATCAAGCTTAAAATTTTGCTTTCACAAATCCCATGCACTCGTAGGCGTTTGGCTGTTGCTTCATTACAGGGATTAAAAACGGATATGAGGACATTCAAGTAGTGGTCATACAGACAGTTTCTGTCTTGAAAGTTATTTCTGAATGCCCCTCGTTGAAATAACTATGAAAGAGAAACAGAGCAAACCCTGCCTTCAAATCCTCCTCGGAAGTTCATGATTGCGCTAGTCATAGTCAATAATTATTTAATTATCGACATACTTTTATCAGACATTTCACAACATAAACACAATATTACAATTCTGCACAAAATAATGCGAATACACAAGTGAACTTTGTGTACGTTGTGACAAGTCATGTTGTGAATACGCTCTTTCGGTAACGACGCATTAAAATACGGATAATGAAGAACTAAAGCATAAAGAATTCACAGTACTGTATTACAGTAGTGTCTCATTGTAATTATTTCAGCAAGTAATATATAAACTATGTGAAATATTTGGGTTTAATTTTTGCATTTTCTTGTTATCTAAAAGGCTTTTGAGTTGTATTTAATTCCACTTTAGTCATTGTTTAAAATGAATAAAGATGACATGAAATACTGACTAAATTTAAAGGATATTTTCATCAAAAGACAAAAACTATGAGTAAAAAACAGTGTGAAAAATTAACTCTGCAACTGACCTGAGAGCCTAGGTTAAATTCTTTTGATTTTATTATTGTATGCACTTTAGTTTCAAAATAAATGCACTTTAACAGCCAGGTTTGTTCTTTGCAATAAACAATGACATGGTGCTGTTTGGTTTGTATTTATTCGTTGCGCCCTCTTGTGGACTGTTCATTTAAAAATCCGGTAACCAAAATAATTTCTTTAGAATTCAAATATAATTTGTATTTTGGAAATATTTAAATTCTGATAATATTAATGGCATAAAATGGTCTTAAAGTGACTATCACTTATCGCAACAAATTCTGGGAACAAAAGTAGTTATCCTAAAAGGCCTACATTACGACGTGGTGTGTTCAGGTGGTTTTGCTTGGGATAAAATGTATGGTGTAGGAGAACTTCTTTTGTGTTTTATTCCTTTTTTTTCTTTTGTATGATCTAGTTTATTCATACTGAAAGAAAATGAATTGAACAGTTCACGTGCAAAATTAACACTTTCGTCAAATTAAATCTTACCGTCTGCTGTAAAGACGCATTCAGATTCACGTTGGTGACCGGCATGACTTATTGGAACGTTGCGAATATCTCGAGTTGTATTTAAGACACTGTGGTGGCGTTCATGTACGCTCACCTCATATTTACACTATTTCCAACAGGACCTGAAGGCAGCAATAGATAACATAACTGCAAACAGCTTGTCACTTTGTTCACCGTTGTAGCTGTTGGTGCTTCCTGAAAGACAGTGTTGAGTTAGGTTTACGTGGTACAGTGAAATATCACAAATAACCAGAACACGTTAAAAAAAACCAAAAGAACAAACAAAAAAAAAAACCATAAAAACATTCACTTTCTGGTCACATTCTAATCCAATGTGCAAATGCAGTGCCTATGGATACACTCTATGACCAAAATTATGTGGAAACCTGAGTATTGAACATCCCATTCCAAAACCTCAGGTATCAATATTGAGCTGTTGCTCTTGGCATTCCAGTTCATCCCAAAGATGTTCAGTGGGCTTGAGGTCAGGACCCTTGAGACCCTTGGCAACCTATTTCATTGTGGAGCTCGCTTTGTACACAAGGGCATTGTCATGCTGGAACAGGTTTGTAGTTGCAGTGAAGGGAAAATTTAATGTTACAGCATACAAAGACATTCTATACAATTATGTGCTTCCAACTTTGTGGGTGTTTGGGGGAAAGAACGCATATGGGTGTGATGGTCAGGTGTCCGGATACTTTTGGTCATATATAGTGTATGTTCTCTCTAAAACTGTTTTTTTTTTTTTTTTTTGAGTTGCACGCCATTGCTTGCTGTAAGTTCATGATTCAAAATACATAATGTATATGTAACATGGTGCAGATTGAGGGTAGAGCTACTGCTTTTCTCAGAGCTCATTTTTTCGTTTTGGCACATTTCAGCAGGATGAATGCAAAATGGAACTTTTTGGATTGGTTTGTGAAAACGAAACCCCTGAGTCTGATCTAGACGCTAGAATGCAGTCAATAACAAAGGACTCCTCACATCCTGCACAGCAACCGTGAGACTGTCGGGTGAAACCTGAAATTATGATTGATTTAAAAAAAAAAAAAAAAAAAAAAAATTCCCCCTCCCTATTACGTTTTTGAATGCTCATATCTGATTAGTGAGAAGGCATCAGTCAATTTTATTTAACAGCAGCCCTGAGAGTAATTCAAGTCACAGGTTTATTTGAATTCGTTCAGATAACGTACGTGTTTAAAAAGGAAAAGTAATTGATGTAAAGTTTTGAGTAAGGAGATGTTTATCATTTATGCAAAGATTCTCCAATTCAGCGCTTTGTAATAGTCAGTAAACATTTCAGGACTGACTGCTTTACGCATTCTGGTTTCTCTGTAACATGACATGCTGCGTGATGAGAATTCCACGACCTTCCTCACAACGGCATGTTTTCCTTGTTGGATCATTTGTGATTGAAGGCCAGGCATGTGCCGATAATCATGTACACTTTAATTATTCTGTGGTTTGTTTGTTTTTTGGCAGATTATTTCTGAAGCTAATCGTTTCACTTATATGGTCAGCGAGTGTGCTTTCCCTCCTCCCTTCAGATGCACTCAGCTGATAGCAAAACACTTTAACCCAAAGAATTTCCCCACCCGCTGATGTCAATCTGGTGAATTTTGAAAAATCATGTGTTGACAGCACAGTTTGCATTCTAGACTGTTTCAGGTGGATTTAACACTGATCTTGTGCATCTCTTCTTCAGCCCTATCTCCAAAACATATCCCTGTCCTACCTTAAGAGCATCGAGACTGCATATAAAAAGACCTTCCTGCCCAAGATCAGGTAACATGCATCCACTCTTAAATCTGCATAGATATATATCAAGCAACCTCGGTTGCAACCTTGACAAAGCAGTAGATATGGTGCAGCTATTTATATGATGAATTGTTATATAACAGTTATATAATATCTACTTTAGAATTTTAATGCTTGTACACATTCATTACTGTAAAAAAAAATATGGATGGTTTACTGAATCAGGAGTCGCATTTATGAAAGCGTGCGGAAAACAAGTATCAAATTTGTGCATAAGACCCACACATATGCAGTATTTATCACATGTGCATATGCACAGCTTCACGCAGTGGGCATTGATAAATCCCACACAATCTAAATTGATGTGCTCGTTCACTGCCACACTCATTTGCATCAAGAAATGCCTTCAAATCACCATATACAGTGCCCTCCACTAATATTGGCACCCTTTGTAAATATGAGCAAAGAAGGCTGTGAAAAATTCTTTGTTGGTTGATCTTTTGTTCACAAAAATACTCTGCTCTCATAGATATCAAGCAATTGCAAACAACACAGGTTTATCCCAAAAAAACCTTTGTTAAATATAGGTGTGCAGCAATTATTGGCACCCTTTTAGTCAATACTTGGAGCTGTTAGCTTGGCAAAGGAAAGTAGCACAGTGTCTTTGTTGGAGAATACATGGCTAGGGATCTGAGACCATTCCTCCATACAGAATCTCTCCAGGTCCTTCAAATTTCAAGGTTCACGCTGGTGGACTATCCTCTTCAGTTCACCCCACAGGTTTTCTATGGTTTTCAAGTCAGGGGACTGGGATGGCCATGGCAGGACCTTGATTTTGTGGTCAGTAAACCATTTTTGTGTTGATTTTGATGTATGTTTAGGATCATTGTCCTGCTGGAAGATCCAACCACGGCCCATTTTAAGCTTTCTGGCAGAGGCAATCATGTTTTCATTTAATATCTGTTGATATTTGATATGCCATGAGGCCGTGTGTCCTGACAAAATGTCCAGGTCATCTGGCAGAAAAACAGCCCCAAAACATTAAAGAGCCACCTCCATATTTAACCGTGGGCATGAGGTACTTTTTCATATGGCTACCTCTCTGTGCACCAAAACCACCTCTGGTGTTTATTGCCAAAAAGCTCTATTTTGGTTTCATTTGACCATAGAACCTGATCCCATTTGAAGTCCCAGTAGTGTCTGGCGAACTGAAGATGCTTGAGTTTGTTTTTGGATGAGAGTAGAGACTTTTTTTCTTCAAACCCTTCTAAGCAACTTGTGGCGATGTAGGTGACTTCAGATTATAGTTTTGGAGACTTTCTGACCCCAAGACTAACTAACTTCTGCATTTCTACAGCTGTGACTTTTTTGGCCACTCGAATCATCCAGTGCATTGAGACAATATAGACACATATGTTCTTCCAGGTTGACTAATAAACATTTTTAGTTGACTGGAACTTCTTAATGGTTGCCCTGATGGTGGAAATGGGCATTTTCAATGCTTGTGCTATTTTCTTGTAGGCACTTCCCATTTTGGGAAGCTCAACAACCTTTTGCTGCACATCACAGCTATATTCCTTGTTCTTACCCATTGTTATGAATGACTAAGGAAATTTGCCCTATGTATTATGTCACATGTATAACCCTGGTCATGGTTGAACAATTTCCTGTTCCTAGTCACCCAGGGGGGGAGATGTGTATATGTGTGTGCGTGTGTGTTTGTATGTGTGTGTGTATGTATATATATATATATATATATATATAATTTATATATTTATTTATTTATTTCAATGGGAATATACTTCAGATATATTTTTCTCATATGAATTCATAAGGGGTCCAATAAGTGTTACACATCTATATTTAACAATTTTTTTTTTTTGTTTTTTTTTTGTTTTTTTGGATAAACCTGTGTTTGCAATTGTTTATCCATGAGAGTATTTTTGTGAATTGAATTTATTTTGAAAAGATCAAAAGGTTAAACAATAAAGACCATTTTTCACAGCTTTCTTTGCTCATATTTACCAAGGGTGCCAATATTAGTGTAGGGTACTGTATGCTAGACAGCTTACCTTTAAAACCCACAGTAGCCTGCTTGAACTTCACCGATAATTAGTAAAGATACAATTAGTTAGTCTAATAAATACAACGAACGAAAGTTGAGACAATATGGAAAATGCTAATAAAAACAAAGGAGTGATTTTTAAAATGAACTTTGACTTGTACTTACACAAAAAACATATAAAGACAAGGTAGTTGATGTTTTACCTAATCAACTGCATAGTTTTTTTTGAAGATAAACATTTATTTTGAAATTCATGCATGCAACAAGTTCCAAAAAAGTTGGGGCAGGTGCAATTTAGGACTAATTGCGATGTGACAAGCTGAAATAAGAAGGTAATGTGAAACAGGTGAGGTAATCATCTACTCATAGTATATAAAGAGCCTCCAAAAAGGCCTAGTCCTTCAAGAGCAAGGATGGGTCAAAGCTCGACAATCAGCCAACAGATGCATCAGCGAATTATCCAACACTTTGAGAACAACATTCCCCAAAGACAAAGCGGTAGTATTTTGGGCATTTCACCTTCTACAGTGCACAATATAATTAAAAGGTTGAAGGAATACTTTGATAAACCTTTGTCAGTCAACACCATTTGCCGCTGCGTCCACCTTAACCACAAGTTAAGGTTTTACTATGCAAAGCAGAAGCCATCCATCAACACTGTCTAAAAGTGCTGCTGACTTCTCTGGG